>NC_064638.1:168739776-169042806 GCF_023864345.2 Schistocerca serialis cubense | reverse complement strand
ATTTACTGTTATCCTTCGAAAGCAATATTTATCATCTGAATTTGAAGAATTATACCATTCATAACATAAAGAGAAAGTTTTATAATGCGTTAAACGGTCAAAGTCATTTACTAATGAACCGTGTTCTCTCTATTGAACATCCCATGTCCGTGTCTGATCCCTACCAATTAAAATATGTGGGAAAGGAAGTCACGCACTACGGAAGGATACTCCAGAAACTGAATGTGCTACTTGGAAATGAACAAAGGCTGAAAATATGATTGTGCAACATAATAAAAAATCTATACAGTCAAGTGGCAGAACTTTCATTTAACCATTCCAGAAATACTTGAAAAAAGTAAAAAGTTAATCAGTCGTAATAATTATAATGTGACTTCCAGATATTCTTTAGGAAAACAAAGACGATGTTACAGTAGGAAGGCTTACACGTCATTTTATTCATTTTATTGATTCTGGACAATTATTATATATTTCATGTCATCCCATTTTTATTTTTCTCCTGCACGAAACCAGGAAAATCACTTCTACAGTTAACATGGAATAAATAAATACAATGAACACGTGACAGTAAAATACAACAAATGAATGTGCTGATTAAAATGATAAACGCACCTATAAATGAAAATTTTACTTACAACATAGTAACTTTATTATGAAACATATCGTATGTATGAAGGTCACAGCTGTGTGCTTTGAAAAAAAAGACAGAATTTAAAAAATGTCAGTTTTGTTTCCAGACATTCTTCAATAGAATGGAGACTGTGAGACAGTAGCCGTTGTTTGAATTTGTATTTTATATATCTTGGATATTTTGATGGGCTAATGTTTACTGGGAGCTTGTTGTGTATTTCGATTCCCATACACTTAACACAATTTGCTTACAGTTATTTGTTATTTTCAATAAATTATAGTTGCAGTGTGCTTGTATTGTCATGTACACAGTACATGGTAGAGAAGCTTCAGAATGTTGATAATATCTCTTATTGACCATGTATATTTTAACGAAATTTTTAATTGTACCTCCGCATGTAGCTTCCAGTTGAGTGTATCACTGATGGGCAGTCCGCGAAATTTGTTTCTGCCAGTATATACATCTGTATAGTAAGAGGTACCATACTGCTTTGTGTGAAAGTTCACACTTAATGTTGTCTTCGTTGTTAATTACACTGACGTACATCGTATACTGAAACGGAAATGCCTTGGAGGAAGACAACGTTCGTTTTGCGAAAACATACTGAGAAAATTTAGAGAAACGGCACTGGAAGCTGACTGCAGAACGATCTGCTACCACCAATGTAAATTTTTTGTAGGGACCACGAAGATAAGACAAATCAGGTCTTATGCGGAAGCATATCGTCGCTTTTTCCTCGCTCCATTTTTTCGTGGAACAGGAAAGGAAATGACCAATAATGCCGCAAGGTACCCTCCTCCATGCACCCTACGGTGTCTAGTGAGGTATGTATGTAGAGTCAGTGGAAGCTGTTCTCTTCAAATCCGAGTGCTCTACAACATAGAAAAGGTAACAGCCGTTTTTTTTTTCTTGCAAAGCAATCACCGTTGTGATGAATCGCTATTCTCTATGCTGGCTAACTTGAAGGATTCGTCTGATCAGCTGGTGAGGTAGCCACTGAGGCTTCTGGACTAGGACGTCTCGGTGGTATACAATAACGGACGCAAACACAACAATGTCGACTGCCTTTGAAGAAAGCCTTTGGCTGGAAAACTGGAGCTTCGACGAAATTCGAGTTGTCACCACCTTGAATGACATTGTTGCTGAACAGAGGAAAGACCCAGCACTGCTGCGAACCATAAAAGTCCTGCAGAGGGGTATCAACTACAGACAATTCCAATTACACGTGAGAACTATGATCCGATGGGAACGACATGGTTGCTAGTCATCCTAGTTCATCTAAGGCCAGCTACCCTGAAATGTTTCCATGAAACTCCAACATGTGTTCATCTGCGATTTGTTAAGATTCTAGAAAGAATCAAACTTAGGTACCACAGCCGAGATCTTTACAGATCCGTTAAGCACTATTTGAACTACTTTAAGGAATGTCAGCGATGGAAACACGTGGCCCAGTTACTAGTGGGGCATCTGTAAAAAATTGTGATTGCAGCAGCACCAGTCCAACGAATCAGAATCGACCTCTTGGGGAGGTTCTCAACGTCAACAAATGGAAATCCATAGATAATAGTCTGCACTGACTACTTAACCGACTACTGTGGCACTAAAGCAGTGTCCAAGTTCCAAAGTGGCGGAAATTGCAAGGTTACTTGTACAAGGTAGCACTTCAAAGGGCGTATCTAGTCGAGACTAGCACGACAGCTAATTCCACACTGCAGCATCACAGGATGGCAGTGCCTATCACCAACAGACGAATGGTCTTACAGAGCGCTTTAATAACACTTACCAGATATGCCCTCGATGTGCGCAGATTTCCAAAAAAGAGATTGGGGTGCACTGGACTCTGTCGTGACATTCGCATATATGACAACGAAACAAGACACTACAAGATTCGCACTTTTCTTTCTGCTCCGCAGTCGTCAGGTCGAAAAGACAACAACTACACTGCTCCCGTTTCAACAGGTCGATACTGAGGATGACTGAGTGAAATATCTCACCACTGGGACAGGAGATGCAAGACAGTTAGCTCGTGGATGCCCAGAAGAAGGACCGGGAACACTATAACACCAAGGATTGGCCAGTGAGATACAGATCGAGTGGCTTGGAACAGACTGTCGTAAAAGTTACTAAAGCGTTACTTTGGGTCGTATTGTAGCCTGTATGATGGCTTACTACAGTCCTGAGACGTATGTCGACGATGGGGACTTCTAGTACAAGGAAACTGAAGACCTGTTCAACGTTCGTGAAGATTCGATGGGAGGGGCTACCTTCGATCCACATTAAAATGATCGGGGTGTGACAACACGATCAGGAAGCGAGGATCCACCAGCACTGCCACACAGAGAACGAATGACAAGATCTTGATCCATGGTGCAATAGTCGGCTTGAGTGAGATAAACTGACACAGCAAATCGCTGTCTCTGTAGAAGAGGGAGCAATTGCGCTAGTTGCGCGACATGCAATATTAGATTAGCTTCAGTTTTCGTTCCATAGACTCAAAAATGAGATGATTTTCTTGGGTGTGGAACAAGTCAGAAAGTATAACATAAAAAACCTAGAACATTTGAATGTAACACTCACTAAACTTATCATTTGTCAGAAGGTTGTCAAAATACACTCCTGGAAATGGAAAAAAGAACACATTGACACCGGTGTGTCAGACCCACCATACTTGTTCCGGACACTGCGAGAGGGCTGTACAAGCAATGATCACACGCACGGCACAGCGGACACACCAGGAACCGCGGTGTTGGCCGTCGAATGGCGCTAGCTGCGCAGCATTTGTGCACCGCCGCCGTCAGTGTCAGCCAGTTTGCCGTGGCATACGGAGCTCCATCGCAGTCTTTAATACTGGTAGCATGCCGCGACAGCGTGGACGTGAACCGTATGTGCAGTTGACGGACTTTGAGCGAGGGCGTATAGTGGGCATGCGGGAGGCCGGGTGGACGTACCGCCGAATTGCTCAACACGTGGGGCGTGAGGTCTCCACAGTACATCGATGTTGTCGCCAGTGGTCGGCGGAAGGTGCACGTGCCCGTCGACCTGGGACCGGACCGCAGCGACGCACGGATGCACGCCAAGACCGTAGGATCCTACGCAGTGCCGTAGGGGACCGCACCGCCACTTCCCAGCAAATTAGGGACACTGTTGCTCCTGGGGTATCGGCGAGGACCATTCGCAACCGTCTCCATGAAGCTGGGCTACGGTCCCGCACACCGTTAGGCCGTCTTCCGCTCACGCCCCAACATCGTACAGCCCGCCTCCAGTGGTGTCGCGACAAGCGTGAATGGAGGGACGAATGGAGACGTGTCGTCTTCAGCGATGAGAGTCGCTTTTGCCTTGGTGCCAATGATGGTCGTATGCGTGTTTGGCGCCGTGCAGGTGAGCGCCACAATCAGGACTGCATACGACCGAGGCACACAGGGCCAACACCCGGCATCATGGTATGGGGAGCGATCTCCTACACTGGCCGTACACCACTGGTGATCGTCGAGGGGACACTGAATAGTGCACGGTACATCCAAACCGTCATCGAACCCATCGTTCTACCATTCCTAGACCGGTAAGGGAACTTGCTGTTCCAACAGGACAATGCACGTCCGCATGTATCCCGTGCCACCCAACGTGCTCTAGAAGGTGTAAGTCAACTACCCTGGCCAGCAAGATCTCCGGATCTGTCCCCCATTGAGCATGTTTGGGACTGGATGAAGCGTCGTCTCACGCGGTCTGCACGTCCAGCACGAACGCTGGTCCAACTGAGGCGCCAGGTGGAAATGGCATGGCAAGCCGTTCCACAGGACTACATCCAGCATCTCTACGATCGTCTCCATGGGAGAATAGCAGCCTGCATTGCTGCGAAAGGTGGATATACACTGTACTAGTGCCGACATTATGCATGCTCTGTTGCCTGTGTCTATGTGCCTGTGGTTCTGTCAGTGTGATCATGTGATGTATCTGACCCCAGGAATGTGTCAATAAAGTTTCCCCTTCCTGGGGCAATGAATTCACGGTGTTCTTATTTCAATTTCCAGGAGTGTATATCAATACCTCATAAATAAATGCCGTGTGACTAGGGCCTCCCGTCTGGTAGACCGTCCGCCGGGTGCAAGTCTTTCGATTTGACGCCACTTCGGAGACTTGCGCGTCGATGGGGATGAAATGATGATTATTAGGACAACACAACACAACATCCAATCCCTGAGCGGAGAAAACCTCCGACCCAGCCGGGAATCGAACCCGGGCCCTTAGGATTGACATTCTGTTGCGCTGACCACTCAGCTACCGGGGGCACACAATACTTCATAGTAAATTGGAACTACTAATATTTAGAGAATTAATACACTGTCAGAGTAAAACGTAGTTACGCACTTTTAATAACTGCATCATACACAAAATACCTAATCTTAATTGTGACTAAGTGGTGCCAGAACTGAAATCTAACAGACATTTTTACTTAAGCTGGTCTCACAGTTTCTGTTAAGATGCTAATCTATAGAGTAGAAGGAATTGCCTATAAATAAGTCTTTCAAACTCTGTTTAAACTATGCTTTTCGAAAATCAAGTTTGTAGTGGTTCCTGGCAATTTATTGAAAATGTGTTTTCCTGAATACTGGACGCCTTTTTGGACCAACGTAAGTGATTTTAGGTCTTTATGTAGATTGTTCTTATTTATATTACTGGTACTATGTAGTGAACAGATCATTCGTTGGAAATAGAGACATATTACTTACAACAAACTTCATTAAGGGGTAAATATACTGATAAGTAGTGATAGTTCCTTGAGCATATTTCTATACGATGTTTTTGAATTTACACCACGTATGAGTCTCGTTACATGCTTTTGCACACAAAAAGCTTTTGCTTGGTTGGACCAGTTACCCACGAACGTGATCCCATATAACATAATAGAATGAAAATAAGCAAAATATGCAAGTTTTTTTATATCTATGCCTTCTACATCTGACATCATTCTCACTCCAAATACACACCATTTTTTTGGCTCTTCAGCAGTTCTGTGGTATGCCCTTCCCAACTGAATTTATTATCGTGTTGTAATCCCAGAAATTTAACACTGTCAACCTCTTCGATCTGCATGTCTTCATATGTTATACACATGCCGAAAGGAAATCCCTTACAGTTTCTGAATGAATATAGTGGGCCTTTTCAAAGTTTAATTACAGTGAATTAGCTTTAAACCAATTTATTAATGTTTGTGGAAATTTGGTTAACAGCCCTTTCTAAACCAGTACTTGAGTTGCTATTTATTGCAATATTTGTATCTTCTACAAAGAAAACAAACTTAGTATCTGGCAATGTAACAGACGAGATGTCATTAATGTACACGAGAAAAAGCAGTGGACTCAAAATTGAACCTTGATGAACACCATACGTAATTTATTCCCAATCAGATGAAGACTGATTGCTTACTGCACAGTTATTCCGCAATGACAACCTTTGTATGGGATAGTAGTGTGTTGCAGGCTGTTAGCTCGCATTCGACCACCAGCGGTTGTTTGTATTTAGTATTTAACATGTCTAGAAAGTTCTTGAAGTTTCTTGTATGAACGGTTTGTGATTTCGAGAATATTCGATGTTTCTACAAGTAGCAACACTTCCCATCCAGGACTTCAGTTGTGTTACATTGCACATTGGTATTCATAATAAACGTACCTACAGTGTTAGGTGTTCAAAACCCTGCTTCAGGATTTGGACTTGGTCCTGATTGCTGTGTGACAGTATTTTGCCCGGAGGATTCTTTTTTTCTTCTCATTTCTTGACTCAGCCATTAAATATATCTCCTAACAATCATTTTCTTGCTATTACGGTTCTGGACTACAACAATTCCAAATTCGGAATATCTTTGCTTCCTGTCACACGATGCACAACGTACAAGGGTGCAGGCTTGCTCTTTCGATTGGAAATGTACTCGCTTCCTTTTGTGAGCTTCTTAGAGCCACTGCCTCTCATGAAAGGAGATGCAGTATAACGTGGTTCAACCCTGAACAACAGTTTAAGACAGAAGCCGAGTGACACGTGCCAGAAACGTGCATAAAACATTCTGTTTTCTACTCCACATAAGATTCATCTTATCGTGTCTGATTGAGGGTTTGAAATAAAATAAGTTCGTGATACTTCCTCAAAAATTAAAACTGTGTGCCACAGTGGGACACGATCCGAAGACTCTTGCCTTTGAAATGTAGGAGATTATGTAGCGGCGGTAGTAAAGCGGCAACGGCGGGTTTTGAGTCGTACGTGGTAACTCAGTCGGTAGAGCACTTGCTCGCAAAAAGTGAACGTCCCAGATTCGACCCCGTGTCTGGAACGCAGTTTTAATCTGAGAGTAACTTTCAAACCAGGACGAAGCCTGCTGCAGAGTGAAAATTTATTATGGAAACACGGTCATTACTCAAATGTCTGTTCGATATTCCCCTTTTATCGATACACATGCTGCCTCCAAGCCCTCTCTAACAAATAGTTCTTGACACAAAGCAATATACTTGCTCGAAGTTTGCGCTTTTCCAGAGTAAGTGTAGAGCGCCTGACCTATTCTGAGAAGAACGGTACCTATTACCCATCTATGGACAGTTGGAACTTTACAAGTTATTTACAAAATTACTACATCTACATCTGCATGGATACTATGCAAATCACATTTCAGTACCTGGCAGAGGGTTCATCGAACCACCTTCACAATTCTCTATTATTCCAATCTCGTATAGCGCGCGGAAAGAACGAACACCTTTCTTCCCGTACGAGCTTTGATTTCCCTTATTTTATCATGGCGATCGTTCCTCCCTATGTAGGTCGGTGTCAACAAAATATTTTCGCATTCGGAGAAGAAATTTGGTGAAACTTCCTGGCAGATTAAAACTGTGTGCCAGACCGAGACTCGAACTCGGGACATTTGCCTTTCGCGGGCAAGTGCTCTACCAACTGAGCTACCCAAGCACGACTCGCTCCCCGTCCTCACAGCTTTACTTCTGCCAGTGCCTCGTCTCCTACCTTCCAAACTTTACAGAAGCTCTCCTGTGAACGTCGCAGAACTAGCACTCCTGAAAGAACGGATACTGCAGAGACATGGCTTAGCCACAGCCCGGGGTATGTTTCCAGAATGAGATTTTCACACTGCAGCGGGGTGTGCGCTGATATGAAACTTCCTGGCAGATTAAAACTGTGTGCCGGACCGAGACTCGAACTCGAGACCTTTGCCTTTCGCGGGCAAGTGCTCTACCAAATGAGAAAGTTAGTAATTGGAATTTAATGAGAAGATTCCGTCGCAACGAAAAATGCCTTTCTTTTAATGATGGTTAGCTCAAATCCTGTATCATTTCTGTGACACACTCTTCCACATTTCGCGATAATACAAAAGGTACTGCCTTTATTTGAACTTTTTCTATGTACTCCGCCACTCCTATCTGGTAAGGATTCCAAACCGCGCAGCGGCATTCTAAAAGAGGACGGAAAGGCGTAGTGTAGGCAGTCTCCTTAGCAGGTCTGTTACATTTTCTAAGTGTCCTGCCAATAAAACGCATCTTTGGTTAGCCTTCCCCACAACATTTTCTATGTGTTGCTTCTAATTTAAGTTGTTTGTAATTATAATACCTAGACATTTAGTTGAATTTACGGCTTTTAGATTAGACTGATTTATCGTGTAACCGAAGTTTAACGAATTCCTTTTAGCCCTCATGTGGATGACCTCACACTTTTCGTTATTTAGAGTCAACTGGCACTTTTCGCACAATTCCGATATCTTTTCTAAATCGTTTTGCCGGCCTGGGTGGCCGAGCGGTTCTAGGCGCTACAGTCTGGAACCGCGTGACCGCTACCGTCGCAGGTTCGAATCCTGCCTCGCCGGCCGCGGTGGGCTCGCGGTTCTAGGCGCGCAGTCCGGAACCGCGCGACTGCTACGGTCGCAGGTTCGAATCCTGCCTCGGGCATGGATGTGTGTGATGTCCTTAGGTTAGTTAGGTTTAAGTAGTTCTAAGTTCTAGGGGACTGATGACCACAGCTGTTAAGTCCCATAGTGCTCAGAGCCAATCCTGCCTCGGGCATGGATGTGTGTGAAGTCCTTAGGTTAGTTAGTTTAAGTAGTTCTAAGCTCTAGGGGACTGATGACCTCAGAAGTTATGTTCCATAGTGCTCAGAGTCATTTCTAAATCGTTTTGCAATTTGTTTTGATCTTCTGATGACTTTATTAGTCGATAAATGACAGCGTCATCTGCAAACAACGGAAGACGGCCGCTCAGATTGTCTTCAAAATCGTTTATATAGGTAAGGATAGCAAAGAGCCTATAACACTACCTTGGGGAACGGCAGAAATCACTTCTGTTTTACTGGTTGGTTTTCCGTCAATTACTACGAACTGTGACCTCTCTGACAGGAAATCACAAATCCAGTCACATAACTGAGACGATATTCCATAAGCATGCGATTTCACTACTAGCTCCTTGTGTGGTACAGTGTCAAAAGCCTTTCGGAGATCCAGAAATACGGAATCGATCTAAATATAGGTACTCATTCTACTAAAGCTGAATTGTGCCTCCTCTAGATGCGGGCGTACGACGAACATCTCCTGTGTCTCGAAATCGTCACAGAAGCCTCGAAATGACCCTTTGTGGCACATCCAATAATAATGAGACTTCGGTCTGTGCCCGCCTTACTTCCAGGAGACCGAGTATAGTGTCCTGCACAACATCGTCCTAATGGCGTCTTTGTGGCATTACGTTGTCAACTTCACCTAGAGACTACACTTTGCTCATTATGAACGGACGAACAAGACAGACATTTGTGCTATTCACAGCACCGACTAGGCTTCTTTCCTATTTACGGCGAACAAATGCCGTTCGTAGGTAAATATGTACGGTGTTGTTTGGTGATTGCTCACCGTTTCTCTTTTCGTTTTCGTGTTATCATGATCATGCTTAACTTTTGGACATTATCGTATTTTTCGTACTTTACTCATATGATGTGAATGGTAAAATCTTCTGAAAAAGTATAGTCGCAAAATTGCAAACATTTCAGCTGATACTGCTTCTTAAAGCTCGCCGATACGTTGATCCAAAGAAGATACGTAGGTTTCATGAGTATCTCTGATTGGTTAGTTTTCTATAAACATGCTCGACATGAACTTTAGAGTAATTCTGAACAACGGACCTCCTTCCACCATGGAAAATTATGTTATTTAGACAACTCGTACATAAATGAGGATTACGAATATTTCGGCTGCTAGTTCTTGTCATCTAGGTAGAGTCGACCGAATGCAGGAAGGAGATTATATTTCAGATTTTAATTAATTCTGAGAAACCACGCTAGAACTAATGGGCGAGTTCCATGCAAAGGGCGTGAGATCGAAGTCAAAGAAATTTCAGCACCTATGGAAACTATAAGAAATTTTTTTAAGGTGCATGGTTGTAAGAGCAATAGCGGTGGTACTTACTCTTTCCACCGTTCTGGAAATAAGCATCTGGCGATGTTGAAATTGTATAACGGTCTAAACGCACACACTGAACTATACTGCAGCGTGATAGTAGAGTTTACTCCTTAAAAATGTTAATGTAGCTCAACTCCATTAGTCAAGGAGCACGTTGATGGCTACGCTGGCAGTCTTACTAAAGAAAATCAAAATACCTTGTTAACGAGAGGAGTGAAAGAAAGAGATGTCGACTTAAGTTAGCATACAATGACTTACCTTATGAAAGAGCGCCGCACATTATACAAATTTATGGGAGGCTAAGGAGGTACAATTGCTTCTTCTCCACGTTGCTGCTCATACTCATGTACGTGGTGGAATGGACAAAAGACGCCTTTAAAATTCTAATTTTACGTCAGTAAAAGCTGTGGCGAGATCTCTTTGTTTGGCCGTAGTTTAACATCTCTTTAACAGCAGAAAAGGAGGCTTTGTTCGTGGTCCCGTATAGAAGTAGAATGCAAATGAAAATGCCTTTTTCTGGCATTTTTCTCCCTGGAACGCTCTAACGAAAATTCAGAATAGCGATATTGTGAAGAACTTAAAGACTTGTCTGTTGCACTGTCTCTTTGGTCTGCGCTTGGCAACTACTTGGTATTCTTTCGTTGTCAGTAACATTGAAAACGCTGTAAGGAGTGTGAGCAGGTAACCGCTACGACGAACTTTTCAATACACTATGAATTATTAGGAAGCTCTCAACTGATGTGAAGCAGCCCGCTAATGGGTTTCAAATACATAATTACACTGAAAACAATTCAGTGCTAATTACAAAAGAATGTGTGGTGTCTGAAAGAGCATGCGGCCGTGAGTTTTTACTGTCTACCTTTTATCATCTATGTCACCTTCATTTATCCGCATTTTTGTCACAGCTTGTCCTTATCTAAAGTTTCTCCTATCTTATCTGTATTTTCCCATTCCTCTCTTTCGCGTGATAACAGAAAGAGAGCGAGAGAGATAAATAGAGAGAGAGAGAGAGAGGGAGACAGTTGGAGGGAGAACAGAGGATAGCCCACAGTTTCCACGTTTTCTCTTACAGTTTCCATTGCAACAGTGGAGTGAAATTCTTTTTCAGTTTTACGCTAGAAAATGAAATCTTACTGAATGAAATCGGCAGCATCCAATGTTAAACTGACTGAGTGATCGCGCTGCTGCAGATGATTCCCGTTGTCGAGTCACCTTGGTACAGATAATGGAGTTTAAAAAGGAATGCTGTATTTTAATAACATATCAGATAGTCAAGGATTATTTGTTTAGGCTGATCCGTCTTAAGGGTCTCAGAATTAGTCCTTCGTTCTTGTCTGTAAACTTCCTTTACGACAGTTCTCTTCACGTAAATCAGTTCCAAGACTGGAAGAGATAAGTGGAATACCGCTTCCAAGAGGACCATGCCTAGAAGATCACTATGGAGTTCCAACCAACTTTTGAACTGATGAGAGCCTTACCTTATTATTTCAACAAGACTTAACCATATTACCTGATGAGCTTCAATTTCATCCATTATACTATTGAAACACCTAATCTTAGCCTTCTATCTCCATTTTGGATAAGTTCACCTCTTATGTACATTAAAATCCTGCAATCTGAATTTTTTTGTCGGTCTTGAACACTCTTAACTACAAATGACTGTCAGGGCTGACATGTTTGTGCAACACTTTATGCTTCACTCAGTATCGACTTTACCACCAAATTTTCATTAATATTGATTTTATTAATATATCTGTACTAAAAGATTAATTAAATCACAAACGTTCATCAGAGAATGATTGAAACATTATTTAGATGAAAATTTAATTATTTCCCGTCTTCAAACGTACCTCATGCTGTCTCCTTCTCGCAAACTCAGATCAATCAGACAGTGTTTTGATCTACCTTTGAAACGTGATACGACAGCTATTCTGTGTAGCATGGGTTCGAAGATTACAACCATGCGGAGACCAAGTGAACACAGTTCAAAAGCACCGTTCAGTAAGTTCTACACTCTTACGCCCCGAGCAAGGTTGTGAAATGAGAAAGACCCACCATATTTCGAAAACCATATTATAAAGTTGATAAGACATAAAATAGAGCTCCACCATAGATTTAAGCGGAGGAAAAAAGCGTAATTGACAAACAAAAGCTAAAAGACGACAAAACGAGGAGAGCAATGCGAGAAGCGTTCAGTGAAACTGAAAGTAAAACTTTGCCAGACGATCTGATTAAAAATCCTAAGAAATTTAGTCTTACGTAAAGTTAGTAAGGAGATCGAAATCATCTATTCAGTCGCTCTTCGACCAACCCTCCGGCGTGACAGCAGATGAAAGCGAGAAAGCCGTAATACCGATTTCGAAATTGTTTCGCCTCGGGAAATCATAATACGGTTCCTCCTGTCACCGAAATGCCAGATATTGAGATAAGTTATCGCAGAACAGAAAACCGATGGTCAATACTGGAAAGCGATATGGGCCATATGAGGTGCCTATAAGATTCTACAGAAGCGAAAAATGTTTTATGCTCATGTATTACGACGTTTTTGAAGAACAAAAATTTCTTCTATACAGATTAACATGGATTGTGCACACAGATGTCTTATGAAACTCAGTTCGCTCCGTTCATTGTCGAGCTGATGTGCTCCTTCACCTCAGCGTTGCATTTGATATTGTTTCCAACGTCGTTTACTGAAAAAACACCATGTTACCAAGACCATATCTGTGACTGCACCCAGGACTTCCTTGCGTGTAGAACTCAACACGTCATCTCAATGCAGCAAAACTACGAATATAAAAGTAATTTGAGGAGTACATGGAGGACGTGTTACAGGACCGTTACAGTTCAAACGACCTAGTGGATAACGTCGGAAACTCGATGAGTCTGTTCGCTGATGATTTGTTAGTCTATAAGGAGGTAGAAACGGCAGATGACGGTAGCTGAGTGCAGGAAGACGTGTAGACGTTCGGCAACTGGTGCACTGACTTGCAGTTGACCTCGATTGTGAATACACTGACGGAAAAGAATTGCAACACTAAGAACGAGTTGTGCGGCATAAACAAAAGTTGGAAGGCGTGTTTCTACACCTGCAAGACGACGTCTGCTCAAATTCCGTACTAGTCGTATAAGAATGGCGCTGGTAGCGTCATATGAGGGTGCAAGTCAGGTTTGCTTTAAGGACGGGCTGTAGCGGTCGTGAGCGTTAGTTAGCTTTGAGATTTGACGTAACGACCTGATGTTAAATGCCTTTAAAACCTGAAGATGCCATTGTCAACAGCTCGCTGAGTTTCTACATCTACATGGATACTCTACATTCATCGAACCACCTTCACAATTCTCTATTATTCCAATTTCGTATAGCGCGCGGAACGAACGTACAAGCTCTGATTTCCCTTATTTTATTGTGGTGATCGTTTCTCCCTATGTAGGTAGGTGTCAACAAAATATTTTCGCATTCGGAGGAGGAAGTTGGTGATTGGAATTTCGTGAGAAGATTCCGTCGCATCGAAAACCGCCTTTCTTTTAATGATGTCCAACCCAAATCCTGTATTATTTCTGTGACACTCTCTCCCATATTTCGCGACGATACAAAACGTGCCCTTCTTTGAACTTTTTCGACGTACTCCATCAGTCCTATCTGGTTTGAAAGAGGACGTGTAATACAGCTACGAGAAGCTGGATGTTCGCTACGCAGTATTAGAAAGACGTGGCAGGAATGTAGCCACTGTACATTATTACTGAAACAGTGGTTGCAGAAAGGTACGATCGGGTTCGCGAAGGCAACGTGGCAATACCGAAAGGGAAGACCATCGTGTTTGGCATATGGCTGTGGCCCATCTTACTGCTTCAGCAGCAGCAATTCGAACAGCAGTTGTCACCATAGTGACACAGCGAATTGTTACAAATCGTTTTCTTCAAGAACAGCTCCGAGCCAGACGATCTGTGGCATGCATTCCACTGACCCCAAACCACCTCCGTTTGCGAATTCAATAGTGTCAAGCGAGAACTCATTGGAGGGCAGGGTGGAGGATTGTTGTGTTTTCCGATGGAAGCCGATTCTGCCTCGGCCCCAATGATGGCCGTGTTTTGCTTAGAAGGAGGTCACGTGATCCCCTGCAACCAATCAGTCTGTGGCCTGGGCGACACTGGGCCTACACGTGGAGCTGTGGTCTGCAGTACGATTTCGTATGGGAACAGGAGCACACTCGTGGTTATCCCACACACCCTGATTGCGAAACTGTACTTCAGTCTGGTGAGTCAACCTACTGTGCTGTACATTCATGAACAGCAATTCAGGGGGTGCTTTCTAGCAATAAAACGCTATCCCTGTTGTAACCCAACATGCTCTACAGAGAGCCGACGTGATGTCTTCGCCTGCTCGATAACCAGATATGTGTCGTATGCGACATCATCGGATGACAACTCCAGCATAATCCATAACCAGGATTAATCACCGCTGTACGGTCCAAAAAAGTGCAATAGACATGGAACTCCATGCAACAAACTGACATCTGGCACCTGTACGACGTAATCCATGAATGTTTGCATATTTGAATTGAACACTCTGGCAGTTACGCCAGTTATCGGTGTGCCACCGTTACACACTTCTCTCTCACCTACTATTTCCTGTGATCTTGCAACTTTAATAACTTAAAATGCTATCAAGATAGATGTATTCCCGAAATTTCATTACTCTACATTAATTATTTCCTTATTTTGGAATTTTTTTCCGTTGTGCATATGTAAAGTACTCAACGTAAATAGCCGAAAAAATTGAATACTTTTCGGTTACGCTATTGACGAAAAATAGCTGGAAATACTAACTACTGCAACCGGAATGACTAAAAATGGAATGCAAATATACAAAAAACTGCAGAAAAAGCATATACCAGACAGAGACTCATTGCATTAATATTAAGGGAATATAAGTCAAGCATGAAAAAGTGGCTTACAAAATACTTTTTAGACGGGTTAGTTAATACTGCTCACAACCTTGGACCCTTACCAGGTTGAGCTGATAGTAAAGATGGAGAAGATCCAAGGAAGATCGGCGCACCCCGTGACATGGTCGTGTAGTCGGCGCGAGGGCGCTGTGGAGGTGATCGACAGTCCCCAGTGGCTGACTCTACAACACAGGCGTCAGGAAACACTGGTAGGTAGTAATTAAATTACGAGAGATTACGTACAAGAAAGAGTCTTCTAAAAAAACACCGCGCTAATTGATCATAACGAGAAAATCAAAGAACTGAGGGCAAATATGGATGTATACTGACAATCGTTCTTCTCATGCGCTATTGGCGAAGGGAAGGGGGGAGGGGGGATGGTATAAATACTCTCGGAGACTACAGAGCTAGCAGGTTGTTCACGTACAACTGTTATGAGCGATGATGGGCAGTTACAAGATAATTGATAATGTCGATACGAAAACGGTCATTTCGATATACCAGTTAATATTTTCAATATTTCCAGGAACTGATCGAAGTCACAAAAGTGAAAACAAAGATTTAAAAATTGACAAATACTTTATTATATTCGGTATTAACCAACAAAAGATAAAATGTACTACAGAATCACTTGTTTCCAAAAAAATAATTTTTGTATCCCGCCTGGAAGACGGCGCGTGGGTCTACTCCTGTGATCTGCAAAATAGGTCCAATGAAGGAATCGAGTAGGAGCAGGAGAGGTAAAACACTTCGGTACTGCATGTAAAGTAAAAGCACATTTAATAGAGGATATTAGTAAATCCCATCCTCGTCGCCTGGTTGCTCAGCTGGGCAGAAAGCAGAACGACGCTCGTTGAGCTCCACAGCGTCGGCTAGAGGGCTCTGTGGTCGGCGTAGTTCGTCCGCTCTCGCTGTGCCAACTTACGAGCGTGCACCAACGTTGTGGCATCAGAACTATCGATACCACACTAATTAATGTAACCAATAAAAAAAGGTCGTGTGACTAGGGCCTCACGTCGAGTAGACTGTTCGCCGGGTGTAAGTCTTTCGATTTGACGCCACTTCGGTGACTTGCGAGTATGTAACCAATTGACAGACATAAACAGAACTCTTTGTTTAGTATGTTCCCCTGTCAGTCTGCTTCTCTTATCTGGAACAACTATGTTTACTACGGAAGCCACTCTTTCAGACGAAACAAAAGAGACTGGTCATATTAAGTACTTCTGAACAAGTTCTGACAAGACAGGTGTGAAATGACGGCTATAAATACAGAACTTTAAAGGTTCACAGTTTCATCCTAAATATGGTTGACCGAGGTATGGTTTTAGCTCGTTTGGCAGAGAATCAGAGCTTGGAATTTCTGATGTAACTGAGCCTTCAGACTGTCCCATGCCATGACAAAATTCAACGCATGTTAGAGTCTTTTGTTGAAACTCTTTGTTCAGGTGACAACTGACCCATCTGCCTATGCTCAGAACGATTTTTCTTAGTTATTTCCACAATAGCAACTGGCACTTATCCAAAACTGTAGGTATGGCGAGAAAGGTATTTCTTTACAAAGTAAGTAGTCTATCTAACACACCTATGAATAGAGAATTTTGTACAGACATTCCTAAATAAGTTGATGGAGATGTTGTCTCCATTTGTGGTCGAAGTACGTTTGTTATAGGAATGCTTAAGCTTGCAGTCATGTAGTTAGCGCCACTAACTTTTACAGTGGCTTGTTTGAAGAGGACAAGAAGGTCAACAAGATCACTCATCACATTAAGCTTCTATGTTGCAACCATATCAGGTGTTTTCTTCTTTGACTGGCTATTTTTAGCCAAGATTTTAGTTAAAATTGCTGATAATATAAAACTCTCTAGCACGTGAAAGCAAGTGTTCCGTCTTATGCTGACAGCTTGTATTAAAATTCAATTGTAACAAACAAATTACCAGAGCAAGTGATAAAATTTAATTTTTTTTTCCAGATGCTTCTTGCTCAGCTCTTAGCAAGTCCACAGCAATTTTGACTGAGTTCTTAAAATATGTCTGATCTCTAAGCACTAAAAACGTATTGTTCTCCCTTAGTGCGCCATCGACTACTAGATGTAGTTGGTGCATCATACAAGAAATCGTCTCCTTGTTTCCTAAAAAACAATCGTGTGGCTGCCACTAATTTTTCACTGCTATCAGTAGTAATAGACATAATTTTGTTTTTCTTTACGCCAAAGTCTTCGATAATATCCTCCCTGTGATCTCTGATGTATTGTTATGTGTGTATCTGAAAAATAATGCCTATCATTAAAGAGTATTTGGTGCAAATACGATATAAATATTGTTTTCATTCGTATCCTAGTTATTTTGATATATTTGATGCGATAATTTGTATAAGGACCTGTTTTTTAAACAAAACTTACCTGCGTCAGTCTGCCCACAATAGACTCATATAGTGACGAAAACAAGAGCCATCGATGTTGTCAAGCAAAGTGAACTGTCAGTAGCAGGAAACTCCTTGTGGAGTTGGTGATAGTATGTCACTTGAAAAACAAATAAATTTTGCTTCAGTCAGTTTTTTTGAACCATGGCCTTTGTTGTATCTCTGTTACACTACCTGCATTAACTATAATTTGGAGCGAAATGTATTAATCACAGAAGCTCATTAAAATGAAATAGTGAAAGTGAAACTCACAAACCTTTCTTTCTGAAAGGCATTTTGTAGAGAGGGAAAGTCATGTGCATAAAAGTTTGCATTTCAACTTTTCCAAAGGCATGACAATGACAAATAAATTCACAATGCTTTTGGCCATATTCTGAAAAGGCGAAATTAGTAATGAGTACAAAATATTAGAAAGAGAAATTGATGATATTAAAACTATCAAAATTTTTAGAGCGTGGCCTCGGTTTCACTAAAATTTAGTATTTTCCACTATGATTTGTTAATTTTAGTCAAATGATAATAAGGTAAACGAGAATCTTTATCTCCCTAAATAGCTTGTTCAGATAATTTTTGTTAGAGCTGAATTTTAATTATGAATAAAAAATACAAGGCACGATGACAGCTGTTGACTATTTAAACTTTATTGTATTCATCTGCATCCTTTTATGTTGGATGTCTTCCCCAGCAGCGATGGCATCTTTCAGCAGGGTAATTGTTATTGTCGTAATGCCATAATTGCGCTACAGTGATTTGAGGACCAAGACAGTGAACTCATTTCAATGTCTTATCTTGGCTACTAAATTCGCCGGATATGACCCTATGACCTGGGACGCTATAGGACGTCATCTTATGGGAACCAAATGCAGTGCGCCTTGACATCTCGTGTTGTATACCTCCGCAAAACTACTTGCTGCATTTAGAATTGATGTTGTATTGCGTTCTGAGGCCAACCTCAAATAGCTACTTGAACAGGATTTGCTTATACACTGATGAACCAAAACATTATGACCAACTGCTTAATAGCTGTGGAAAGAAAGACGTAACTCATTCTGCTTGTCAGGGGTCCAACGGTTTGTTGGTAGGTTTTTCTAGGTATGTGGCATTACATGGCTATGTATAGGCCATGTAATTTGTGGAAATAGCGGTCCGCTTATTTCAGTACGCTGTTGCGGCACCCGATAGCAGCCCAGATGGGTTTCATAGAATTTATGTCACGTGAATTGGTCGTGAAACATCAGCGTGATTTCAGTATAATGCTCTTCAAACCACTGTAGCACAGTTCTGGTACCGATACATGGACAATTATACTGCTGAGAGATGACGTAGCAGTCTGGAAACATATTAAGCATGAAGGGCATGAAGGGATGCACGTGGTTCGCAGCTGTCAGTGTGTCTTCTATTACTACCGATGGTTCCGTGCAAGCGCAGGAGAGTTTTTACAGTAGCAAAATACTGCTCCCACCAACCTGCTTCCATGGCGCGCTGCAAGTTTTGAGGCACCGTTCACCTCGATGACGGCGTTTGTGGAGACAACCATCGACCTAGTGTGGCAAAAATGTCTTTCACCCGAAGAGCCGACACGTTTCCATTGGTTGAGACTCGAATCCCCATGGTCCAGTGTCCACTCAATTGTAACAGACGATGGTTTTCGGTCAACACGTGAACAAGTAGGGATAACATGCTGCGGAGCTCCGTGTTCAACAATGTACGATGAACGGTGTGCTCCGAAACAATTGTGCTTGCATCATCGTTGTGCTCTTCGGGCAAAGATGCCACAGGTCACCATTTGTCGTACTTTACAGAGCAGACAAGCCCCCGAACCCCACGTTCTTTGAAGAGTCGTGGACGTTCAATCATCTAGCGCCTAGTGGTAGCTTCACTGTCCCTCTACCTCTTTCCGTAGATACTCACGACAGCAGCACCTGAACACCCGACGAGCTTCACTATTTTCAGGATACTCGTCAACAGGCTATGTGTAATCTCTGTGTAATTTGTCTTTTGACAAAGTCGCTTATGTGACTGGATTTCCCCATTTGCAGCCCATATCTTCGCTAGGGTTATCCCCAGCCCGTGTCTGCTCCACTTTCATACTTTTGTAACAGCGTCACGTGCCCGCAACGGCACCAGGCAGCATCGAACGTCATAAGGTTTTGGATTATCGGTGTACATATACGTAATATAAGTGGCGGCTTGAGAAAGTACGTGACACCTGTCGTGCTACCTAAACACCTTTACACAACAAAAGGGATGCACTGTCAGAAGAGACTGCATGTCTGTGGTGTCACCACTAGACACCACACTTGCTAGGTGGTAGCTTTAAATCGGCCGCGGTCCATTAGTACATGTCGGACCCGCGTGTCGCCACTGTCAGGGATCGCAGACCGAGCGCCACCGGCAGGTCTCGAGAGACTGACTAGCACTCGCCCCAGTTGTACGGACGACGTAGCTAGCGACTACACTGACGAAGCCTCGCTCCTTTGCCGAGCAGATAGTTAGAATAGCCTTCAGCTAAGTCAATGGCTACGACCTAGCAAGGCGCCATTAGTAACATTGCATGTATCTATGGAGTCTCACTTATATCGTCAATAGCGATGTACCAAGTATGGATTAAAGTTAAGTATTCCAGAAGCTACCTACTTTTCTTTATAGCATTCATTATGTATCCTGTTACAGACCTATCTCTTGCCTGCGTGAACGCGTGCCTTTCGGCTACTTCCGTGGCGTGGCTGTCTTGCTACGCCACAACAGTTGGCGACGAGGATTAAAACGATTTTCTTCTATATCCTTACTTGATTTACTTGTGTCATGGCTTCGCCAGATGTACTGTCCGATTTGCAAAACGATGCGGCCGCCGCCGCTTCACCGCTACCGCAGCCACAACATGCAGTTGCACCCCCATTTCGTCCCTATGAACCAGCTACGGAAACATGGACAGAGTGGTCACGACAGTTTGGATTTCATCTCGCAGCCTACAGAATTCAAGGTAACGAGCGGCAGCCTCATTTATTGGCGTGTGTAGGGGTGCAAACGTACCGTGTGATAGTGAAATTATTTTCCCGACGTGACGTAGCAACTCTGTCCTACGAAGAAATTTTGTCTGCCTTAGATGTCTATTTCAAGGAAACAGTTAATGTAGTTGCAAAAAGGTATACGTTCTTTCGTACTAAACGTACGGCCGGTCAGACTAATAGGGAGTGGGTTGCAACTTTGCAAGGCCTTACTCGGGATTGTGCTTTTGAGTGGAATGTGGACTCCCTTATTCAGATACTATGGTACGTGATGCAATAGCACAGAACGTTTCTGATGTTCGCATATGGGAACAGATTTTGCAACTAGTCAATCCCTCCCTTCAACAAGTGATAGACATATTGGATAGACAAGACACACTTGACTTTGCTCAGGAATCATTTGCAACTTCGCCAGCCGTGTGTAACATTAACCGGCCTGCCGGGCACGCTGCACGGACCGGTCGACTGCCCTCGCGCACGTCCATGCAGCTGCCGCCACGCTCTGAACCAAGTGTGCCACGCCAGCATACAAACGCAGTGAAATCATGCCCGTGGTGTGCTACTAGACATTCGCGTGAAAATTGCCCGTCACGCCAAGGTATTTGCTTTTTCTGTAATAAGAAAGGACATGTTCAAAGTGTTTGCCAGAAAAAGCTCAGATCAGACACTCTTAATCATTCCAGGCCCTTTGCTTCGCGCCAGAATCGAATCACGAATACTCAGGCTCGTGCACCTTCGCCCATGGACATTCATGTAGATAATTCCACTTCGTCCAGTGCCACTGTCTCTATCAGTGACTGTGTTCGTCCCACACAAAGTGTGCGTCGACGTCGCCGGAAATCACGTCAATTAGCAAGTGATGCTGTACCTGTATCAGTTCAAATTGCACGAGACAGTCGCTCTTGTCGTCAGCAGGACAATAAACTTTTTGTCGATTTGGATATTAATGGCAAGGTCATACCATTCCAGCTCGATACCGGAGCTGCAGTTTCATTGCTCAATCACGACACGTACAATCAACTGGGCAAACCTCCGTTGCATGCCGCGAATCTTAAGTTACATAGTTATTCAGGTCAGAATATCCCTGTGTTAGGACAGTGCACTCTTCTTGCAACATACAAGCGACAAAGAAAACTTGTGTCATTTTACGTTCTTCGTTTTTCTACTGCAGTGAACTTGTTTGGTTTAGATTTATTTCAATTGTTTAACATGTCTATAGTAAATCAGGTCCTATCAGTGAATCAGACTGTGCCTTCAGACAGTGTTTCTCGTCTGTGTGAAGAATTTGCAGACATTTTTGCACCGGGCTTAGGTTGCGCTCAGAACTATGAAGCACATTTGGAACTGAAAGTCAACGCGCAACCGAAATTTTTCAGAGAGCGCAATGTTCCCCACGCATTGCGTGATGAGGTCGCAAGAACATTACACGATTTAGAATCACAAGGTGTGAGTGAATGTGCGCAATGCCTCTTCCATTTCAGCTCCGCTTCATCGCTTACGCCGTACAGGTGTTCCGTTCGTCTGGACGACGGAATGCGAACGCGCTTTTCGCCAGTTGAAATCGGCGTTGCTTTCAAATACTTGCCTTCCGCCATTCGATCCCCAGAAACCCCTTTTGTTGATGGTAGATGCATCGGATTTCGGGATCGGTGCTGTGCTTGCGCACAAAGATGGATCGCATGATCGCCCTATTGCCTGTGCGTCCAAATTGCTCTCGTCTGCGCAAAGAAATTATTCCCAGATAGAGAAAGAAGCTTTGGCTCTCGTCTTTGGTGTTACTAAGTTCCATGATTTCTTGTATGGTCGTCACTTTACCATCATCACAGACCACAAACCTTTGACATCGCTTTTTCATCCGACCAAGCCTGTACCTCCGCGTATAGCGCAGAAATTCATTCGCTGGTCTATTTTCCTCTCGCAGTACCGCTACGATATCTTGTATCGGTCCACTGCTAAGCACGGAAACGCCGATGCGTTGTCCAGTTTGCCTGTTGCTGAGGATAGAGCATTCGATTCTTCCGAACTTGCTTGCATGTTCATTGATTCGGAAACCGATGAAGTGGTCGAATCGTTTCCTATTGATTTTCGTCGTGTAGCTACAGCCACAGCTGCTGACCCGGTCCTTGCTACCGTTTTGCGTTTTGTTGCTACGCAATGGCCCTTGTCAAAGTCACGGATCGAGGATCCGTTGGTTTGCCGATTTTTTGCCCACAATTCATGTCCGCAGAATTTCAGTCTTTCTGCCAGACCAATGGTATTCAACATCTGACATCCGCGCTGTTTTCGCCTCAGTCAAATGGTGCCGCTGAACGATTGGTCTGGACTTTTAAGTCACAGATGTTGAAGTTGAAAGAGTCGCATTCTCGGGAGGACGCGTTGTTGCTCTTTTTGTCATTGTATCGCTCTCAGCCCCGAGATGGTCGCTCGCCGGCTGAGTTGCTCCACGGTCGTCCTCATCGAACCTTGATGTCTTTGCTGCACCCGCCGCATCAGGTTCCTGTGCAGCGGCAGACTACTGCTTTTGCTCCAGGCGACGTTGTATTCTATAGCAACTATCGAGGTTCACGGCGTTGGCTCGCAGGGCGCATTCTTCGCTGCCTCGGCCGCGCGATGTATTTGGTTTTGGGGGCCTCTGGTGAGGTGCGTCGGCATCTCAATCAGCTGCGCCTCTGTCGTCGCACGGGTTCTGCCGCTCCCCGTCTGCTTTCAGCGACGGTGCCGTCCGGTCAGCGCCCTGGGGACCCATCTACTGGCTCGCCTCATCCCCAGGTGTTACCGACGATGCCTTCCATTTTGCCCCATGGCGACGCGCCGCCACCGCCTCCGCCGCCGCCGCCTGTCCTCCAGCCGGCGCCGCCCGCAGTGGACGCCTCGCTGCAGCCGCCACGCGCCTCCCTGGGTCACGCGGCGCCGATCGCTTCCCGTGACCAGCTGTCCTCCGCCATGGAACTCTTGCCCGCTCCGGACAACATAACGTCATCGCGCGTCGGATACCCCGACGCAATGGAGGTCGACCCTTCGGCCCCTCCTGTCTCTTTACGGGCGCATACACCGCATGTTGACGTGCACCATGGACTAGGTTTCCAGGCGTTTCCTAGCTCCCCTCGGACCGAATGGCCGGGTGCGGGTGGCACAGCCTCGCCTGTTGTTAGGCTCCCCACCTCATCGCATACGTCAACATGGGGTCCTGCCAACGGCGGGCGGAAGCCTTATAACACGACCGTTCGCCGATTTGCGGGGGAGGAATGTGGTGTCACCGCTAGACACCATACTTGCTAGGTGGTAGCTTTAAATCGGCCGCGGTCCATTAGTACATGTCGGACCCGCGTGTCGCCACTGTCAGGGATCGAAGACCGAGCGCCACCACAAGGCAGGTCTCGAGAGACTGACTAGCACTCGCCCCAGTTGTACGGACGACGTAGCTAGCGACTACGCTGACGAAGCCTCGCTCCTTTGCCGAGCAGATAGTTAGAATAGCCTTCAGCTAAGTCAATGGCTACGACCTAGCAAGGCGCCATTAGTAACATTGCATGTATCTATGGAGTCTCACTTATATTGTCAATAGCGATGTACCAAGGATGGATTAAAATTAAGTATTCCAGAAGCTACCTACTTTTCTTTATAGCATTCATTACGTATCCTGTTACAGACCTATCTCTTGCCTGCGTGAACGCGTGCCTTTCGGCTACTTCCGTGGCGTGGCTGTCTTGCTACGCCACAACGATGTCCATAGTGTTCCGCGGGCAAAGTTCTGCTGTACGGATAACAATATCAGAACGTGCAAGTGAAATGGCACTGTAGCCGCAAAAGTACCCCAGAGTTGAAGTTCGCGGGTCAGTGCGAGTCTTGTGGGAAAAACATCTAAATTCCTCGCAGATTCGCGGTAGAAATCTGGTGGTATATGGACACAGTGCAATGTTTCGTCGAGCCGTAGGGAAATTGTGTTAACAATTTCATCAAGTCTGTACAGACGTTGGAGAGGTGATCCGCCATACAGTCCGTATCTTGCACAACGCGATTTTTATCTTTTCGGTGGGCTGAAGGACATCTGTAGATGAGAGTAGGTGGAGGACCAGGAGGTGGAAGAGGTTTTACAACGCACGTTCACGCAGCTGCTCTTGAACAGCTGTGTGACCATGGAGTAATCGAAATAAACGATCAGAAGAATGTTTCGACCGTTATACACAAAGATTTGGTGACTATCTTTAAAAGGAAACTTAATGTAGCTATGATACTTAGACGTATTGTATGACACTCAACAAATATTGTTTGACCTGCCACAATTATGTGTAACTTAATTCCTGCAGCCTACCATATATATTTTATTCGCCTTCATGTGTGTGTCACGTATCCGTTATACGACTCTAGAAAGGATATTAAATTTATCTGTGGTACTGAGCTGTGTGCATGATCTTAGGCCTGAAACACACTGATAAAAGCATTGCCTCGCCGCAGTGGTCAGTCGCATGACCTGGTTACCGCACTGGACATCACAAATATGAAACAAATTGCGTTTCCTACTTTTACAAGTCAACTAAAAATGTCAAAGTCCGCCCTGCTAGCTGCGCGGTCTAATGCGTTGCTTCCCGAGCGGGAAGGCGTATTGGTCCCCGGCACGAATGCGCCCGGCGGATTAGTGTCGCGGTCCGGTGTGCCGGCCAGCCTGAGGATGGTTTTTAAGGCGGTCTTCCATCTGCCTCGGCGAATGCTGGCTGGTTCCGCTTTGTTCTGCCTAAGTTACACTAAGTCAGCGGTTGTCTCCACGTACGTGTACATCATAATTACTCTACCAAGCAAACATTCGGGGCTACACTCGTCCGGTATGAGACGTTCAGGGGAGTGGGGGATTCCACTGGGGGCTGAACCACACAATAATCCTGGATTCGGCGTGGGGCGGCGGTGGGGTGCGTGGTCTGCTGTGGCCTGTTGTGGGGTTGTGAACCACTGAGGGCTATGACAGGACGAAGCCTCTCTGTCGTTACTAGGTTCCCAGTACAATACACAAATACATGAAAGAAATATCAACAAGTAGTTTTAGAACATTTTTACGCATCACCATATTCTCGTCCCCTCCCCAAGGAGTAACAAAAAAATGGTTCAGTTGGCTCTGAGCACTATGGGACTTAACTTCTGAGGTCATCAGTCCCCTAGAACTCAGAACTAGTTAAACCTAAGTAACCTAAGGACATCACACACATCCATGCCCGAGGCAGGATTCGAACCTGCGACCGTAGCGGTCGCGCGGTTCCAGACTGTAGTGCCTAGAACCGCTCGGGCACTCCGGCCGGCCAAGGAGTAACAGTAGTATCTTATTCTGACATAACGTTTATACAGAAAATGAGTTCCGTACATAACAAATTTTGTTTGGAATCGCTCCAGGCACATTGGGTTATGCTTTTGTGGCACACCCTTCCTCCGCCGGCCGGAGTGGCCGTGCTGTTCTAGGGGCTACAGTTTGGAACCGCGAGACCGCTACGGTCACAGGTTCGAATCCTGCCTCGGTCATGGATGCGTGTGATGTCGTTAGGTTAGTTAGGTTTAAGTAGTTCCAAGTTCTATGGGACTGATAACCTCATAAATGAGTCCCATAGTGCTCAGAGCCATTCTGAACACCCTTCCACCGCACCCTCGGTACTGTAGGTGGTACAGGAATCCTACTTTCTCAGCTTCCCTCTCTCCAGATTGCAAATGATACACATACAAAGGTTGACAGAAACTGTTCAGGCGCTACAAAGATGGGCTAACGTGTCACTGTCTTTGCATCCCACACCTTTCTACCCCTCTCCTCAGCCTTGTAAATCCACTGCCTCTCCTCTCTGTCTACCTCTTTATTTTTCCCTTTTTCCACCTCCTCCTCCTCCTCCCCTCTCCGTTCATCTTCTCCTCCTTCCTCTGTCGGCCTCGTCTTCGACCCTCTCTCTGTCCATCTCCTTCTCCCTCGCTTTGTACATCGCCTCTTTCTCTCTTTCTCTGTTCGCCTCGTCCTCCCCTCTCTCTAAAAATCAACTCCTTCCCCTATCTCTCTATCCATGTCCGACGCCACATCATTTTCACCCCACTCGTAGGGCGTTCTTAGCCATACAGTGGTTCTCTCTGGGCAGCACTGTACCAAGTTTGTTTGTAAGCGGTCTAGTGGTTCGGAAGGAGATGTGGAACATACAACCACCCGTTTTAATATACATTTTATATATAAATGTATATGAAGCTCGTAGAAGAAATGGTCTGATCTCATTGTAATTTCCTACATATACATACCAACGGCAGGTAAACAAACAGTAACAGTTGCACTTCTCTGTGACATGTAGAACGACCACCAAAGTGCTTTAGTGTTGTTCGTGCTTAGTGTTGTTACCGGGCCTATTAGGCTATATAAAGTGAATGAACAGTTTCAGATGGGTTATTGCTGTGACGGATACGGAGAAGCCACGTACTCGTGTGATAGAGAGTTATATGCACCTGACAGGCCTCGTTTTGGCACTGTATTTGGTTGGCTGGTCGACTTGTGTAGTATCCCAACTTGTGAGGCGCCCGGATGTGACACTGACCCATCGCAGGAAAGTCAGGCAGGCATGCTTGTCATCAAGTTTACGGTCCTTCACTCCTGAACACTAGAATGAAGGATCGTTGTATTGTGCACGTTTCTCTTCTTTGAGTCATCAGTCATCTGACTGGTTTCATTTGGCCCACCACGAATGCCTCTCTCGCACCAACCTTTTTACCTCAGAGTATCACATGCACCATACATGTTCAGTCAGTTTTTGCGTGTGGTCAAATCATTGTTATGCTGTAAAGTTGCCACTCTCCGCAACTCTCTCTACTACAGTTATCTCACGACGTCTTAACACCTTTCCTATTATCATATCCCTTATTCTTATCACTTTTTTCCATACGCTCCTTTTTTGACGATTGTGAGAAAAAACGAGCTCATTCCTTATGTTATCAATCCATCTAATTTTCAACATTTCTTCCGAAGCACGACATCTCAACGCTTCGATTCTCTTGTCCCGGTTTTCTCGCAGTCCGTGATTCACTACCATACAAAGCTGTGTTCCAAACGTACATTTTAAGATATTTCTTCCTCAAATTATGAACTAACTTTGACATTCGTGCCAACGGCCTTGCCGCAGTGGTAACACCGGTTCTCGTCAGAGCACCGAAGTTTAAGCGCTGGTGGGCTGCTCTAGCACTTGAATGGGTGACCAACCGGTCTGCCGAGCGATGTTGGCAAGCGGGTTGCACTCAGTTCTTGTGAGGCAAACTGAGGAGCTACTTGATTGAGAAGTAGCGGCTCCGGTCTCGGAAACTGACATACGGTCGGGAGAGCGGTGCGCTGGCCACATGCTCCTCCATATCCACAAAAAAACACCTGTGGGCTGAGTATGACACGGCGGCCGGTAGGTACCGTTGTGCCTTCTAAGGCCTGTTCTGGTGGAGATAGCGAGAGTTTGATGTTGGTGGACTTCTCTTGGCCAGGAACGCCCTTTCATGCTAGTGCTAGTCTGCTTCCTATATCCTTCTTGCTTCTCCCGTCATGTGTTATGCTGCTTCCAAGACAGGAGAATACCTTAACTTTATCTACTTCGTGATCATTAATTTAGATGTTACTCCTGGCGTCGTGGGACTGATCGGGTGTGACTTCAGGTCGAGGCTGGCTTTGTATGATGTATCTCTGATGGCACAACAGTACATCAATCACGGACCTCCTGTTTTCTTCTGATGCTACGATTTTGTAATACCAATTTTAAATGGTGGTTCACGTGTGGCACATATCCGTATGAACTGTGAGTGGTGTTCAGGACGTGACCAGCAAGATTCTTAGATCAGTCTCAGACAAAACATACGTGGGACCAGCTCGGGAGTAAACTCCTTCTCAGTGGCAGTATCCGGGATTTTCTAAGTTCAGTTAAGCCCTGTCAGACGTCAATCAAAGTGTGTTCCGGTTCCAATACTGTACCGAATGAAGAGAACTCAACTTTCTATAAAATGCCTGTATACAGAGTCTATTTCTATTCACTTTCAGGATATGAAATTAATACTGTTCGTGCTGGATTTAACCAGGATGGGAAAATGAGCGGGAAGCGGGGCGTTCGGTGGTGTCAGCAGAAAATCTTCCAAAGAAAAGACTGTTTCCAGTCACCAGTGGAGATTTTATTTCTCAAAAAGTCTACGCGTAAGGGGTACGGTAAGCTCAAACTCGCAACAGGAGGCTGCTGCAGTTAAACAGAAAGGCATTGCGCCAATAAAGAAAAGAATTAGTGGACACGTCTGGTCGCGGACGGAACTGGCAAGCAAGAGAGTGTTCTCAATACCGGAGCATTCTCACCAACCCGTCCGTCGCCTCCCTCGTGACTGACCCCTCCCACCCTCTCCCTCCCACCCCTCGACCACAGTCCTCCCATTCGTGGGCAGAGGGTGCTTCAGTGGGCGTCTCTCCCTCAGCGATCTCAAACTAACGTCCATAGTCAGCTGTACGATGTCCACATGGACTAAGCATGGGCGTTACACAAAACGTCAGGTAATATGCCAGCCCTGGCTCATCCTCTGTCCTACGAAAGAGGCAGTACAGTACATCATATCATAGACAGTTGAAATGGAAAAAATTGAAAAAACTGTTTTTCCTCTCAATAAACTTGCTCACCACACATACCATTTTTTTTTCAATTTGCATATGTCCTCTCAGATGTTCACCAAAGAGTTTGTAGGCTCCAAAAGTATTCGCTAAATGAATAAGTCTCAACTTCCTGAGTCTGTCAATACTTGAACGCACCGTGAGTTGCTATCCAATTCCAATGTACACAACTAACATTGTTTTTCCCAGTTTGACCACATCCATTCACATGTCCGTTAGACTGCAAGGAGGAGCCTGTTGATCCGATAAGTGGATAAAGCTCCACTTTCCGATTATATCAAACATCTATATCAATAGCCAGTTCTATTCAGGTTGGTGAATTTCGAACAAACAAAATTTCTCTTGTCTTGGCACCTGTCAGCAAATTCTGTCCAGTTTCTCTATCAAGAATGCTGCAGTGCACTTCCGATTCTAATTTGTAGAAGCAGAAGTTCTTCTTAGTTCTATTTGTTGAATGTGCATACAGATGGCCCATTTTTCCGTGGTACTGGTATTATATGTTACCCTGTGCCTATCCTGAAGTCCCCGATACAGTGCATTACCTTGAACAATAGCGTACAACTAAGAGGTGCAAGCACCGAGTGTTACTGAATTATTAACTATTTTATTCCATTTGGGGACCAATTTAACTTACGTTAATATCTGTACTTTGCGGTGGATGTCCATTTTATTATAATTTAATAAAATTCTATCTGGAATTTCTCAGAAATCAACACTTACTATTTTCATAAACCTCCTACTGCTCCCCTTTTTAAACATACTTATTTACGCGTTATGTTTGTGGTATAGACCGACGATCGCGGTGCCACACCAAAGTCAACAATGTCCCTTAGATACCAGAGAAATTAGCGATGTCTCTCTGCAATGCGCAATGACGAATGGGAAGCACTGCTGAAGACACACAATCTCTCTCAGCACCACAGAGCCATTGCTCAGAGCTTTATATACATCAGAGTACGGGCTCGCTCTGCCGAGTTCATGACCTCCAAAGCAGCTTTCAACATCGTCTGGTTAGGCCACCAGTGCTATTCAAGTCTCACATGGGACTGTATTTCAGTAAATGTTGAACTTATAGTTCAAGACAAGAGTTTCTAATTGTGCCCGTGAAGTGTGTATTCAAAGAAAGTTGCAAATAATCGTCACACTCCTGTAGCAATATATTTCATACAGTTAAGTAACTTTTTATAATTTTTTGTGATAAAGTCAACTAACATCCCATATTCTAAAACCAATCAGCCATCTCACAGATCAATCAAAGACCTCGCAATTATAACCGAACGATTATAGTTTCGTCAGGTCATAACAACGTGTTTCTTGAGAAGAATGTGAGTTCAGTGGAAACTGGTCAACGATGGTCAAGAGGATTTGTTTTATGGCTATTCTTTGTCTACATGAGGTAATTGTGTAAGCTGTTATCTACTGCCAGATATAAAACCATCAAATAATTTTCTCATTTACTGAACTAGAGCGCCGTATGACGATACGAGTGAGCTTGCCTTTAGGCCAACAGATTTAACTTGTTTGATGTGCATAACCCTCCAAATTATAGGCCTCTTTCATTCAACACAAAATTTTTCGGTATGATATCAAAAACTCGTCCCGTTCTACCTTCACGTTAGCTTCCACATCCAATATGAGGTTGGCTTAAAACCTGTACATCACCGCCTTCCATGTCAAATGTGTCGTCAAGGTTGTTCTGAATACGAATGCACAGCCTCTTCCCTGTGCACAACTGTCAGTTATGCACCCGTCAACACACACAAACTGTATGGTTTCAGAACTACAGAAAGGGAAAGTCTTGTGATATTATTTTCTGGGAATCCACGAGAACTTGCTCAGCTCAGTTTTCTTCGCCTGCGTACAATGACCCTTTCTTATGTGTCTGAAGTTGATCCATCAACTATTTCATGAGGCACTGCAGACAAGTTTAGAATTTAATCTATGACATTGGTGTGAAGGCTGCTGATCAAGAACTTTACACCACCATCTCTTGACCTAGGGCCAGGCAAACATCAGTTGTGATAATTTTTTCCAGCATCAGGATTCAAAGCGGCTGCTTCCAAGTTGAGCGTCACGGCTCGGGTGTGTGTTAGCGACCCAAGTATATCTATTTGTTTTAACTACTCACTATTCACCTCTTTAGCTCGGCCTTGTGTTCGCTAAAGTGGCGTTCTTCGGTCAAGGTACTTTACCTGCAATCACAGACGCAAACAGCGTTTACCACTTGATGAGGTACATCGAAGTTATTAATTCTTGAATTTCCATATGAAAACTCCTCTTGAAAACTTACAAGCTCTTCTTCGAAAAACGGAGTAACTATCCTTTGAAACAGGGTAACTGCTCTTTGATAAAGAAAACAATAAATCTTCTTCGCAGAACACTTTCTTTGAAATTTAAAGCTTTTCTTCGAAACTATAAAACTCTTTTGGAGTAATATTAAAACTATTCTTTGCGTAATTAAAATTCAAATTCAAGAAAATTAATTTAAAAAAATAATTTTTCAGAAATAAACGAAAATCTCTTCGTTGCGAAAACTAACATCTCTTCTTCTAAAAACAGAACAACAATTCTTGGATACACAACGAAACTCCTCTTTAGAGTCTAAGAAAACTTCTCGAAAGAACGAAAAGTACTCATCGAAGAATTGAAACTGTTTTTGGACAAAATTAAAACCCTTCGTGGAAAAACTAAAAACTATTCCTGAGAAAAATCTAAAAACTTTTCTTTAGAGAGAAATTGAAACTCTTCTTCAGAAAAAAAACTAAAACTCCTCTTCGGCAAAACTAAATCTATTCTTCAGGAAAAAATTAAATACCCTTCTTTGAAAAAAAAAAAAAATAGAAAATCTTATACTGGCTTAAGTTTCCTGAGCGTGATTGATTAATGGTGTGCCTCGGGTTGTTCTATTATGTTACTGTCTCCAATTGTGCCTATGAACGAAGAAACTTGAAGAGTTCATTAAACTTTTGAACTCTATCCATTGTAAAACGGAATTCACAATGGAACTTGGGAAAGCGGACCGCTACCTTTCCTTGAGGCGTTAGTCACAGTGTTAACAGGAAACCCACGCTCTCTGACCTCTGTCTTCGCATGTCGAGCGTCCGCTGTCCACCACTAAGAAATTCAATGGGAACAATCTTAACCATAGACCTCAGACAAGGAGAGCTTTGCTGAAGAAGTACCACACGTAGGGGTAGGAATGGATAATCAGATCGTTAAAATGAAGGGGCGTTGCAGTAAAAATCAAGAACCCCGAGAAAGAGGTTAAGATTTACAGAGAAAGGAAAACCATGAATCGTTCATCTATAAGGGATAGTCAAATGAAAACGAAACAGACGGAAGAACTAAGTAAACTATTTATTATTTCAAAAGTAACCGGTATAACTGTTGATATATTTATCCTATTATGGGACAAGGTGGTCAGTGGCTTCAAGGAAAAATGTTTGCTGTTACCTACGTAACCATGATTGTACCCACGTGTGCACCTGTTCGTCTGAAGCACGAATTTAGGTCGAGAAATGTGGGAATTGCATGGGGAGAGATCGGGAATTAATGGAGAATGTGTAAGGACTTCCAGCGAATCTTTTGCAGAGTACTAAAAACTACATCCAGACTGAATACTATCGTGATAATATTTACTTCTGAGGTCGAAAAGACACAACTCTAGTTCATATTGTTCAACAAAATACTCACTCGCTCTTGGCACAATGGCCGCATTCTACTTTCCTTCCTCGAAATCACTTCGGCAGCGCGGCCCACAGATTTCTGTTATGTGCACAGGTGCAGACGTTCTTTCTCACTTGAAAGCTCACGTGCGTGTAAACGATTCGACTTCCATACACAGCACCCGTATGATAAAGTATGTTCTTAGACATGTGGATATATACTGGGTTACTCATAAGTACCTGCGAGGTTTTAGAAAACGACTGCGAAGAAACTACAAAACACACTCAATTTTCACTCTGCTGATGTGTGTGCTGATTTGAAATCTCCTGTTGTACAAAAACTGCGTGCTAGATCGGGACTCGAACACAGAACCTTTGCCTATGGTATGCATGGCAAATTGGCATCTTTGGAGAGTGGACCACTACGGGGCACGGTTGCCAGAACATTTAGACAAGTAACTTGCTGTTTATTGTTGAAATATATTGGTTCACGCCTGCAGATAGACAACCCAGATTACCAAACTTACTGTAGTTGTAGCGACTTGAATGAATTGCACTTTCATGCTCCTCCGCCTTTATTGCCGTTTACTGAAACACAATTGGCGCCCACAAATAGCACTTGTAATGTGACTTAGGACTTAAAGAAATGCTCTCGACGCTGTTATGTTGCAAAATCCCGTGTGTGTATAAATGAATTTAAGCGAATCATATTTAATCATTGTACAAACAACCTTCAGTCCCAGTGCTGAATGAAAAATTGTCATTCTAGAAATGAATCTAGAGGTGGGGATTTTGAATATTGTCTTTTAAAATATTAAATATGATGAAAAAGAAGATTTGAATGAACCCTTTTATTTAGAAAAAAGGGAAATATTAAAATGGAAAAACATCTAAATCAGTCCCTAAATCAACAAAATTACAAAGATAGAATTAATCATAAGATTTAGAAAAGTGGAAGTATCGGTAGCCAGAGTTACTTAAAGGGTTCGTAAATGCTAGCAGTCACGCACCTGATTTTATAATACTTATCTCATCCTCTGTACAAATTGATTGCAGTAACTGTTTGACTGAATAGTAAACCCTTGCATCTGATGATGCGCTGACAAATGCGAGATGGCGGATCTTATCATAGAATTCTACTACGAACATGGGATTGTCCTAACATACCAGAGCTGATAGCTATGTTCAACATATTCTTCAATGAAAAACGAGCAGAGAGGTGCCACCAAATCTGATATCCGCGAAGCATGACATTAGAATCGTTCTTCCGAGGATTCAAACACTGGGTCGCAGTTGGCTATTCCAGACGAGGACACAACTTGTGCAGTGCTGATGTGTTCAGCGCCAAGCCTTGTGACAATGTCTTTTCTAAATCTGTAAGGAATGGACTCCTTCTTTGTTCCCGCCAAGGAAAACTCTTAAAAACTATATCTGTCCACCAAAGGCGTAATTGTCTCTTTAATAAAATATCCCACCAAGAAGAGACAAAAAGTTAAAAAACGCAATGCCTTCAGTTCCCTACCCTCTTTTTTAAAAAATCTTGCCTCTATGTGTTATGTCTTCATGATGTCACATTATTTTCAACCAACAGCTAGACTTGCATCACTGGTTCTGGGAAAAGCTACAAACCGTGCTCGAAGGTAGCCACCAATTCTGCGGCACCTAGTAAACCTGTCATGGCTGTTTTGCCGTGCGTTTTGGAAAGCTGGGAGATGTTTATCTGCTGCATGCACTTTTGTTAACATGGTCCGTGCACCAGCCTCCACCTGACAGACTTCCAACATCCACAATAAATGCTTTCAGCTCAACTGTCCAGGGTGTCCATGTGCCATAAACAAAACAATACGCGGGACGCCAGCATGATACTCACCGAGGTGACTAACACCCTGTCAATGTGATCCCCGGTATACCTGGACGTTCTATTATCTGCATTCCTGTGGGACGCCGTACTCCCTTGGCTTACACTGACACCTTTTTTGACATGCCTGTGACTCCAGTCCTATATCTTCAGCACTTAACGCTTCTAACACTCATCCCAGAAAGGAATTAATATAGTCAGCACCAGGTTAAATTAGAGAATGTATGAAAAAAGGAGATGAAGCCAGCCCATACAATCACTGAAATGAAATGATCGTATGGCATTGTTGGACGGGAGGCCCATTCGGGGGAGTTCGGCCGTCGTATTGCAAGTCCTTTTTATGTGACGCCACATCGGCGACTTGCGAGTCAATAATGATGAAAGACACACAAAACCCAGGCCCCTGTCAAGAATCGAACCCGGGCTCCCTGCGTGGTAGGCGGAAACGCTACCGCTACGCTACGGAGGCGGACACACAATCACTGTAATGTCGTTACTCCATCAAGACTTTTATATTGTCAGAGCCTGCATGGACTTAGCTCTCCTCCAGTTGAATTATTTACCACAAAATAAAATGAAAAGAGACAAGCCGAATGGCTTGCCCGTTTTCAGTGTGTCATTTTTCTGTCCGTTTCGTAGTTTTGGCGCAATCGTCTTCTGAAACACACAGGAGCCAGGTGAGATTAGCGGGTTTAGTGCACCATTTCGCGGAATCTTGTCGTGCACCAAAAGCATCATGTAAATAGGCGCACATGGAGACATTCAGCAAATGCCACCTCCATTTCACCTAGCTGCTGGGTGTTGCTCCTAGTGCTGTGTGCCTCAGCCAATCCCCAGCATGATCCTCGCTGAAGCGACTTTCAGATGGTTCAAATAGCTCTAAGGACGATGGGACTTAACATCTGAGCTCATCAGTCCCTTAGACTTAGAACTACTTCAACCTAACTTACACTAAGGACATCACATACATTCATGCCCGAGGCACGATTCGAACCTGCAACCGTAGCAGCAGCGCGGTGCCGGATTGAAGCGCCCAGAACCGCTCCGCCACACCGGCCGGCTGAAGCCACTTCCACCCAGACAACGGGCGACTCTGAGGTTCACGAAAGTCCATGTTTCCTCTGCTCACCGGGAGGCCTTTTTATCGAGCCTGTGAATCCTCTCTCATAATCTCAGCATTTAATGATTGTAGAGCTCACGCAGAAAAGCAATGAATATAGCAAGTGTTGTGGCGTAACAAGCTAGTTACGCCACACTGATAAGGGAGCCGAAAGGCACGCGTACACACACGCCGACTGGCGTCAAGTCTGGAACAAGATACGTTATGACTGCTATAAAGAAAATACGTAGCTTTGGAATATACTTAACTTTATTCTTTGTTGGTTTACAAAGTTCTTCTTGAGACATTTATACGATAACTCTCAAACTAGGTAAGGCTAATGGCGCCTTGCTAGGTCGTAGCCATGGACTTAGCAGAAGGCTATTCTAACTGTCTCTCGGCAAATGAGAGGAAGGCTTCGTCCGTATTGTTGCTAGCAATGTCGTCGTACAACTGGGGCGAGTGCTAGTCCGTATCTCGAGACCTGCCTTGTGGTGGCGCTCGGTCTGCGATCACACAGTGGCGACACGCGGGTCCGACATGTACTAAATGGACCGCGGCCGATTTAAGCTACCACCTAGCAAGTGTGGTGTCTGGCGGTGACACCACAGCAAGTATCAGGTTAAGTGTTAAAAAGAAAAAGAGATGAAGTTAGCACACACAATCACACTGTAATGTCGTTAATGCAATAGAACATTTAAATTGTCGGGCCCTTCCTAGCTCAACTCTCCTCGAGTCGGATTATTAATCAAAAACTATAATGAAAAAAGACGATTCGAGCGGCTTGCCCCTTTTCGAGCTGTCTGTTTTCTGTACCTCTTGTGGTTTTAGCGCGGTCGTATTCTGAAACACTGAAGGTACTTATGATTAAAGTTGCACTTGCATACAGTTCCGTGCAACACAGGAGGCAGGTGACGGTAGCGAGTGTAGAGTACCACTCCACGCACTGGACTCTTGTCGCGTTCTAAAAGGATCGCGCAGACAGGCGCACCTGGGGACCTGTCAGTATATGCCGCCACCAACACCACCACTACGCCTGGCTGCCGCGTGTGTTGTGCGCCTCGGCCAGTCCGCGCACCCAGAGCGCAGAGTGCCGCCGCCACCCCCTCCCGCTACTGTACTGCCCGGCGGCTCCTCGCAGCCGGTAGGCAGCCCCCCGGTTCATTACAGCGCCGGCGGGCCAGCCTTTGTGCCGGCACGCGACTGTTTTACGAGAGTCCGGCGCCGCCACCTTGCTAATTAGACCCGACCCGCCGCCTGTGTACACGGTGGGAGCCGCGCATAATTCCCGCAGAAAGGACAGACCGGCCGGCCGGCCGCTCCCTCACCCCTTCCAAATCGCTGCCGCCGCCGCCTAATCCCCCGCAGCACACTCACACCACACCCCTGGCCCGGGGGCAGCTCGGCGACAGCCCGGCCGCACTCTCTTTATTTTTAGCGCCTGTCGCTGTCACCGAGGGCGACTTTTCCCCTCACAGGGCCAGCCGGCGATCGATGGCGCGCCATTACGTCCCGAATTAGCTGACACCTCGCCGAGCGCCCCGCTTTTGGAAACGCCGTAATTTAATCCGTCACTCCCGCCAAGCAGTCCTCGTGGAGAGGAGAAACGTTTGAGGTGGACAGATATTGCCGCAAGCACTCACTAACTCGTGCACATGGCCGCCGGTATAATTACTTGTAGGGGTGCGTAGGCGGGTGTGGGGGTGGAACTAGAAAAATGCCTACCACTTCAAACGCTGTAATTTACAAGAAAATGAGGCTTGTTTCGACGTTAACACTAAAAGTAAGATCTGCTATTATTCTAGAGTACCCAGCGTTGCCCAGTATATTACTCCATGTTCTCCACACACCCCACTCCCTCTCTGTCTATTTCATTCTCCACCGCCTCTCTATCTCGTCGCTCCCCTTCCATTGTCCGTCCTGTCATCTTCCCTCTCCCTGTTCAACTCCTTCTTTCTCTCTCCATCTCTCCATCTCCTCTTCTCCCTTCTCTCTGTCCATGTCTTCGTCTCCCCTGTATATGTCCATTTCCTCCTCTCCCTGTCTCTCTGTTTATGTCCTCCTCCGTCCTCTCTCTGCCTCTCTCTTCCGCCTCCGTCTCCGTCCATCTCTTCCGATTTCCTTTTCGTATTAGAGTAAGTCGGTGAACAACTTCTAGACATTTTTTGCTAATAACTTTTCCCTATTGTAAATGTGGTGTCACTGCCAGACACCACACTTGCTAGATGTAGCCTTTAAATCGGCCACGGTCCGTTAGTATACGTCGGGCCTGCGTGTCGCCACTATCAGTGATTGCAGACCGAGCGCCGCCACACGGCAGGTCTAGTCGAGAGAGATTCACTAGCACTCGCCCCAGTTGTACAGCCGACTTTGCTAGCGATGGTTCACTGCCTGCATACGCTCTCATTTGCAGAGACGATAGTTTAGCATAGCCTTCAGCTACGTCATTTGCTACGACCTAGCAAGGCGCCATGTTCAGCAGTTAGAATGAATTCTGAACGGACAATATTGTGAATCATGTACCGTCAAGAGCGACGTTCATCATTAATTGATTAAAGTTAAGTATCAAACTAATTACGTACGCTTTCTGAATACTCATTCCTTGTCATGTTCCAGACCTCACGTCAGTATAGTTCTTCCATCCTCACGCCAGCCTGCGTGAGGTAAAACGCGTGCATTTCGGCCTCCTCTAGTAACAAGGTGTAGGCTCTTCTGCCAACAGTATATTTTATGTATACAGGGTGAAAAGTATTTAAACCGACAAACTCAGGGAGGTTGTAGGGGACATCAAAACAAATACTTTTGCCTAATGTCATTTTTTCCTAGGATGATTATTTAAACCGGTGGAGGCCGCATTGCGCTATGCAGTTGTCAGAGGCCGTATTACGCTCCTCAGTTACAGGCAACTGCTGTCCACCAGTGCAGTAGTGCATTGTCTGTACTACGTAGCGCACCACAACGGACGAGCTGCACAGCAGATTTATCAACAACAGTATCCTAATCGCCGTATCCCGCATCATACGACCTTTGCTGCAGTGTACCAACGTGTACGTGAGACCGGGTCAATTAGCAGACTACCTGGACAGGGACGCCGTCGCATGGTAAGAACGCTGCAGTTTGAGGCAGCTGTCTTGCAGCATGTGGAGCGGGATCCTTCACTCATGCAATTCCACGTAACATGGGGACGAATCAGACGAATGTAAGAACACTCCTTCGAGAGCAATTGTTACGTACATTTCACTTACAGCTTGCCCACAACCTGTAATCAGTTGACTATCCACCCAGAGCACAGTTTTCGCAATAGCACCTGGAACAATGTGAAATGCATCCTACATCCTCTGTGTTGTTTACCGATGAAGCAACGTTCAGGCGTGATGGAGTCTTCAACATGCACAGTTCGCATGTTTGGAGTGAGGATGGCCCACATGCCACAGTTACTAGAGCTCATCAACTGCGGTTCTTCCTTAATGTGTGGGTCGGTGTAGTTGGGGACTGTTTAACTGGACCGTATCTTCTACCTAGGGCATTAAATGGCAGGCACTCTTACAATTTTCTCCTCAGAGCATTGTCAGAATTGCTGGAAGACGTCCCGCTCCCTACAAGACAACGCATGTGGTTCCAACATGACGGGGCGCTGGCACATTTCAGTCGTCGTCTGCGTCGATTCCTGGACCGACGGTTCCCAGAAACGTGGACTGGCAGAGGTGGTACTGTACCATGGCCTGCTCTATCCCCAGATATGTCCTCTCTGGACTTTTTTGTATGGGGAGAGATGCGGAACCTAGTTTACGCAACTCCTTTTGCATTGCCCGCAGCAGCAGGAACAATTTAGGATACTCCTGGGGTTTTTGTCCTTGTCAGACAGAACATGATCCGACGTTATAACCTTAGTTTACGTGTCATTGGAGGCATTTTTGAAAATCTATTGTAACTGAAAATGGGTTGTGTTAATGTGTGGTCCCTTGGTCATGTTGTTGTTGTTGTGGTCTTCAGTCCTGAGACTGGTTTGATGCAGCTCTCCATGCTACTCTATCCTGTGCAAGCTTCTTCATCTCCCAGTACCTACTGCAACCGACATCCTTCTGAATCTGCTTAGTGTATTCATCTCTTTGTCTCCCCCTATGATTTTTACCCTCCACGCTGCCTTCCAATACTAAATTGGTGATCCCTTGATGCCTCAGAACATGTCCTACCAACCGATCCCTTCTTCTGGTCAAGTTGTGCCACAAACTTCTCTTCTCCCCAATCCTATTCAATACTTCCTCATTAGTTATGTGATCGACCCATCTAATCTTCAGCATTCTTCTGTAGCACCACATTTCAAAAGCTTCTATTCTCTTCTTGTCCAAACTATTCACCGTCCATGTTTCACTTCCATACATGCCTACACTCCATACAAATACTTTCAGAAATAACTTCCTGACACTTAAATCTATACTCGATGTTAACAAATTTCTCTTCTTCAGAAACGCTTTCCTTGCCATTGCCAGTCTACATTTTATATCCTCTCTACTTCGTCCATCATCAGTTATTTTGCTCCCCAAATAGCAAAACTCCTTTACTACTTTAAGTGTCTCATTTCCTAATTTAATACCCTCAGCATCACCCGACTTAACTCGACTACATTCAATTATCCTCGTTTTGCTTTTGTTGATGTTCATCTTATATCCTCCCTTCAAGACACCATCCATTCCGTTCAACTGCTCTTCCAAGTCCTTTGCTGTCTCTGACAGAATTACAATGTCATCGGCGAACCTCAAAGTTTTTATTTCTTCTCCATGGATTTTAATACCTACTCCAAATTTTTCTTTTGTTCCTTTACTGCTTGCTCAATATAGAGATTGAATAACATCGGGGAGAGGCTACAACCCTGTCTTACTCCCTTCCCAACCACTGCTTCCCTTTCATGTCCCTCAACTCTTATAACTGCCATCTGGTTTCTGTACAAGTTGTAAATAGCTTTTCGCTCCCTGTATTTTACCCCTGCCACCTTTAGAATTTGAAAGAGAGTATTCCAGTCAACATTGTCAAAAGCTTTCTCTAAGTCTACAAATGCTAGAAACGTAGGTTTGCCTTTCCTTAATCTTTCTTCTAAGATAAGTCGTAAGGTCAGTATTGCCTCACGTGTTCCAGTATTTCTACGGAATCCAAACTGATCTTCCCCGAGGTCAGCTTCTACTAGTTTTTCCATTCGTCTGTAAAGAATTCGTGTTAGTACTTTGCAGCTGTGGCTTATTAAACTGATTGTTCGGTAATTTTCACATCTGTCAACACCTGCTTTCTTTGGGATTGGAATTATTATATTCTTCTTGAAGTCTGAGGGTATTTCGCCTGTTTCATATATCTTGCTCACCAGATGGTAGAGTTTTGTCAGGACTGGCTCTCCCAAGGCCGTCAGTAGTTCCAATGGGATGTTGTCTACTCCGGGGGCCTTGTTTCGACTCAGGTCCTTCAGTGCTGTGTCAAACTCTTCACGCAGTATCGTATCTCCCATTTCATCTTCATCTACATCCTCTTCCATTTCCATAATATTGTCCTCAAGTGCATCGCCCTTGTATAGACCCTCTATATACTCCTTCCACCTTTCTGCTTTCCCTTCTTTGCTTAGAACTGGGTTTCCATCTGAGCTCTTGATGTTCATACATGTGGTTCTCTTATCTCCAAAGGTCTCTTTAATTTTCCTGTAGGCAGTATCTATCTTACCCCTAATGACATAAGCCTCTACATCCTTACATTTGTCCTCTAGCCATCCCTGCTTAGCCATTTAGCACTTCCTGTCGATATCATTTTTGAGACGTTTGTATTCCTTTTTGCCTGCTTCATTTACTGCATTTTTGTATTTTCTCCTTTCGTCAATTCAATTCAATATTTCTTCTGTTACCCAAGGATTTCTACTAACCCTCTTATTTTTACCTACTTGATCGTCTGCTGCCTTCACTACTTCATCCCTCAGAGCTACCCATTCTTCTTCTACTGTATTTCTTTCCCCCATTCCTTTCAATTGTTCCCTTATGCTCTCCCTGAAACTCTGTACAACCTCTGGTTCTTTCAGTTTATCCAGGTCCCATCTCCTTAAATTCCCACCTTTTTGCAGTTTCTTCAGTTTTAATCTACAGGTCATAACCAATAGAATGTGGTCAGAGTCCACATCTGCCCCTGGAAATGTCTTACAATTTAAAACCTGGTTCCTAAATCTCTGTCTTACCATTGTATAATCTATCTGATACCTTTTAGTATCTCCAGGGTTCTTCCATGTATACAACCTTCTATCATGATTCTTAAACCAAGTGTTAGCTATGATTAAGTTGTGCTCTGTGCAAAATTCTATCAGGCGGCTTCCTCTTTCATTTCTTAGCCCCAATCCATATTCACCTACTACGTTTCCTTCTCTCCCTTTTCCTACACTCGAATTCCAGTCACCCATGACTATTAAATTTTCGTCTCCCTTCACTATCTGAATAATTTCTTTTATTTCATCATACATTTCTTCAATTTCTTCGTCATCTGCAGAGCTAGTTGGCGTATAAACTTGTACTACTGTAGTAGATGTGGGCTTTGTGTCTATCTTGGCCACAATAATGCGTTCACTATGCTGTTTGTAGTAGCTTACCCGAATTCCTATTTTCCTATTCATTATTAAACCTACTCCTGCATTACCCCTATTTGACTTTGTGTCATAAGAAATGGAAAAGTGTTTGTTGGTTTAATTAATTTTTTCGCCAGAGAAATCATCCTCTACCGATTTAAATACTCCTTATAGGAAAAAACGACATTAGGGAAAAATATTTGTTTTGATGTCCCCTACAACCTCCCAGAGTTTGTCGGTTGAAATACTTTTCACCCTGTATATTTATACATTATGTATATTAAAATTATGTGGGCCAAGACCACCCAAATGATTGTTAGAATATCGTGTAAGAATCTGCGGTACTCTTTCCTTTCTCTGTCCATATTTTCCTTTCCCCCTTCTCTATCCATTTGCCCCTTCTCCCTCTCCCAGTCCATCTCCTCCTCCCCTATCTGTGTCCGTCCCTTTCCTCCAGCTCGCTATCCCTCCATCTCCTCGTGTCGCCTTCTCTCTCCACGTTATCACGCTCACCTCGATAACACGCTGATGGTTCTTTCTTCCACAGAATTTATTTACAGCTTGTACCAAATTTGGCTGAAATCATTCCAGAGGTTTACGATGAGATTTTAACCCATGTTCATGCCAAGGAATAAACATCTAATATATATTTCACATATATTTAACATATTTCACAAGTAATTGTATATATTTTCATCTGTATCTCTACCAAATTTCGCACTGCTGTTTCATTTTCACGCAGCTTAATGTTTATGAAGTATCTCCTGAACTATGTGTTGAATAATGCTATAATTTGGCCGGAATATACAGTGGTACATGTGGCTACTGTCTGCGAAAAGTGTTGTAAATAGAATCTGTAATTACGAAGTAATAAATGAAAACGCCATGCATGATGCCGCACTTTTTCAAACATCTTAGTGTGGGTGACGTCGTATTTCCTGAAATATGAGTCGTACAATGATATATGTTTCTAGGTACATTCAGTGGCATATGTGGATACTGTCTGCGAAATTATTGTAAATAGAGGTTGCAATAAATTTAAACGTATTTCATGATGTGGCGGTTTCTCACGCATCTCAGTGTTTATGACATCATGTATCCTGAATTATGTGTCGTGCAATGATATAATTTTGCTGGTACACTTAGTAGTATATGTGAATGCTGTCTGAAGAATGTTTTGCGATCACATTATGAAAGAAGTCACAAGTTCAATCGTCATGCTTGATGCAGCAGTTCTACTTCGTGAACAACGAAAATGTAATAAGCGATGAACTGAAACAATAAACTGGTAGCCAAGATCGCAGGAATTCTTTTTATTCCATGATTACCGGTTTCGGCGAAACTAAACCCGCCGTCATCGGATCTTAGGACACATATACGTTAGAGCATCAAGGCAAACAATGGTGATATTAATAGTTGCCTGTAACACGCAGGCATTACAAAATTGTCGTAAGTAGCACATGGGCGTCCAAGAGAGATGACATTATAAATGTTAAGTGTCTCCATCACACACAAGCGCAGGGTATCTAGCTTGCGATTATTCCGCCTAAGTTACAATAGGTCAGCGATTGCTGTCTCCACGTACACGTACACCATAATTCCTCTACCCCGCAAACATCTGGGGTTACACTCGTCTGGCATGAAACGTTCGCTGGGCGGAGGGGAAGGGTTGCACTGGGAGCCGAACCGCACAATAATCCTAGGTTCGATGGGGGTCGTTGGTGGGGTGGGTGGACTGCTGTGGTCTTTTGTGGGGTTGTGAACTGATACAAAAATAGATAGAAATGTCATAAGTAGTGGCAAAGGGGAAGTTAATCCTCAATGGACACCTCTATAGGATGAATGAGAACAAGTTAAGGTAACTTGAATATCATGGAGTACATAAAAGAAAAAGAGCCAGAAAGAAACAATAGCATAAAACTGGAAATAATAGAATGCAACTAGTACATTTATGATATGCAGTGAATGTCATTGCACAAAACAAAACAAAAATAAAACGACCAAATATTAATATCTGTGTCACTGCCATTCATTCTACGTGCTCTTATGGCACAATAGAACGTACGCCTCACTCGTATGTCTGACAGATTGTTTCAGTGTACCACAGTTACAACTCGGGAACTCCACAATAACCCATTTACAGAGTGAGTCAGAGCACCAACCACATCCATTGCGGATTCTATTTAATTTCATCCACAGTTTCCTGTCAAGTTCGACACCCGCATTATCACAGATATATTTCTTGGGAATTTCCGATGTGTTGACAGTTTTTGTTCCTGAGATCTACTTTGGTGTTACATGTAGCTGCCTGTTTAGCGTACAGTGGTGGCGGCTGTCTCAAACGAAGCCTATTTCTTCGTAAGACAGGTAGGTCGTGAAGAATGTGTGGCTCCTTATTCTCTTGTATATTGTGGTAATCTCTAAGCAGGGTCTCAGTGCTGCGATATGACAACTATTACACCACACTGAAGATCGAAAAACTGAGGGCAAGAGCCGATGTCCGCAAAGCCTCCATTGGAGGCACCAGCGTTGTGCCATATAGCCTCTGAATGACATTGTTGCCTGTTTTTATCTTGGCTTACGTGTTTTCCAGATTTTTGTGTAAGATAGAGTGCGGTCGAGTGTAATGCCAAGACACCTGGATACTTGTCGTGACAGAGAATATTGCCATCAAATTGCACCTTGACCTCAGTGAGGGCTTGTTCGTTGCTGAGGTGAAACGCACAATCCTCGCTCTTAGTGGTATTGGGCTTACAGTCTCCATTTTTTGAAATATGGGTCTAGGAGCACACCGCCATTTGACTGTACTGCAGTTTATTTAATTACGACCCAGGTTTCGGCCTTTTATGCCATTTACAAGTGTTTGAGTTTATGTCATCAACATATATTAAATGATATCAAGCTCAAAATAGTCCATAAATTAAGAAAAGTATTCGCCCCCACGAAATGCCAGATGTAGAATCATCATCTAGTAAAAATATCAGTAAATGATAGTGTGAACTCCATACTTAATAAAAACAGGTTTACTTTGATGTGTAAAAGATCTTTTATATTATGTGCTTCCAGTATTATTTACTGATCTTTTTACAAGATGATGATTATACATCTGGAATTTCGTGAGGAGCGAATACTTTTCTTAATTTATGGCCAATTTTGAGCTTGATGTCCTGCAATATATGTTTATGATATAAACTCAGTCACTTGAAAATGGCATAAAAGGCCGAAACCTGCGTCATAATTAAATAAAATCAGTACAGTCATAAATAACAATGCAGCCAAATGGCGGTGTGTTAATTTAAAAATTATTATATGAATGTTGGGCAGCAGCATCAAAAGCTGTCCTCTGTTAGTGTTCCCTCCGACTGACGAACCTCTTTTGATTGACAAGCCAGAGCAAAGATCACAAATACAAAGGCTTAACGGCACAGGTGCGAGAACTGAGACCTGTGGCAGGCCATTATTTAGTTTCCTTTTTGAGCTTCTGTTTTCCCCCAAGGAAACCTGAAAGTATAGATTACTTATCGTGTTATTAATTAGAGATGCTGTTGTTCGGCATTTAATTACTGTCAGTAATTTGTAAATCATCCCTTCCCCCCAGGCGGCGTAATATGCTGCCGAAATATCGATAAACACCACAGATGCTTTTAATTTTTCCTGGAATACAGCTTCTAGGAAAGTTGCCAGATCTCGGAGCCTTACCACTTTTAACCTCTGCTAAAATTACCTTTATTTCATCTGGTATGAATAGGGAAGAGAATTTTGAATCGCTTGGAGACTGAGCTTTTAGATTTTACTTCTTTTTTGATCGTGGAGGTATGCTGTTTATTCCTGGGCGACCTGAACGTTTCTTCTATATGGTTAACAATATGACTGGCTGAAATTTCACGCCTCTGATCAGATTTAGTAAAGGAGGCAACCAATTTACGCAAAAAGGACTAAACCGCCCTACGTAAAATTCTGAAATTCGAGTTTCCTATCGCCACAGACGAGCGCACTTTCCTTGCATCATTAAGACTTTAAAGGAGTTTATTTGCATTGTCATTGTCGTCTGTTATACTGTTCATAGAGGTGTTCACATCTCTCATCCTACCCCGGGACATATTTTGTCCTGTATCTAGGAGGAATATGTTTCTTAGCAGATGCAAGAACAGCTCCAAGAAAACGGCTATAGCTCTGGGACTCCCGTGTACTGAAACAAATATGGATACTTTTCCAGGCGGTTTGAAAAACCCTATTAGTTTCCCTTTCTAAGTGCCTTGTAGATTGTGGCTCTGACTTAGCCAATAGGTTGGATAAGCAAATACTGAGATTAACATGTCCGTGTTTCGGAAGTGTGACAAGACTTTTCTTGATATAGGAATCGGTTGGCCTTTACACTCATGGGAGAACGAACAGAGGTCTGGGCTACAGTCTCACTGCCATGTAGTTGATCTAAATGTATCCAAATCCTTGAGAAAGTAAGAAATTTTGATATAAGGAAGGAAAAGAATAGTGGAGAAGTGAAGAAAAAACAGGAAGCGGTAAATAAGAAGGAGGAATTGAAGTAGGCACGTTATCCCGATTGATAATTAGTTGTCACATACTCCATGTGGCTCGGTGCATTAGTGGCAGTCTGCCAAACTGCGAAATGCAAACGCCTTGGTTTCGATCACTGGTCACTGCTATGATGTTATCTGTTACTTACCACTTCTTTCACCCTTGGGAATGGTTCTAAATGCGAAAAATGAAGAGTTCTGTCGTGATTCGAAGCGTAAGTTACGATGTAGGTCTCCTTACAACTGACTGCGTAAATCAGTTCAAGTTCGGAGAAAGGCAACAGCATATCATCTCCAAGAGCATATTGCCTAACAAAGGAAAGAGGTGTTCCAACTAATCTGCCGATTGATGACAGCTCTGCCATTTCTTTTCCTGAGGTATTAACATACAAAAAATTATTATTTTTTTATTTTGCACGTGTTTGTTGAGACAAAACACAAGAAAGACAAATGCTTTATCTCATTATAAAAACAGTCCCCGAAATTTATTTTCAATGGATGGATGGCACATAATAACTGTGGTGTCACCGCCAGACACCACACTTGCTAGGTGGTAGCTTAAATCGGCCGCGGTCCATGTAGTACATGTCGGACCCGCGTGTCGCCACTGTGATCGCAGAGCTAGCGCCACCACCAAGGCAGGTCTCGTGATACGAGAGTGGACCGCCCAGTTGTACGAGAACCTAGCTACCGCCCAGTTGTACGAGAACCTAGCTACCGACCAGATGTACGAAGCCTTTCTCTCTCATTAGCCGAGAGACAGAATAGCCATCAGCTAAGTTAATGGCTACGAACTAGCAAGGCGCCATTTGTATCCGTGCCTATAGCTTACGAGTATTCAAGAGAGATGTATTCCAAGGACTAATTAAAAGATAAGTAATAAGCATCTACATACTTTTCTTCTTATTCATTTATAAGTTCTCATGTTCCAGACTTCACGCCCGTCGGCGTTAGCCTTGCGTGCCCTATCGGCTACAGCGTTAGTCTAGAGTTCATTTTCAGCCATCTCAACTTCACGGTGTCGGCCCAGCTACCGACACAACAATAACTATGGAGTTTAAAACTTTGTACTGCATTGTCGGGTTCACACAGAAAAATTAACATACAGTTTCTTTAGAACGTCTACAAGTACACCGTAAATTATTTGATTTTAACCATTCATTGAAGATGTAAATTAATGATGGATTTGTTTGTTTTAATGTATGTGGTTCCCTATTAGCTATTTTTTCACATACGATCTACTACCAATTCTGTATTGGTTTACCTTCGGCGGACAGGTGTCTATTAGAAATGACTGATAGGTTACAAGCCTCCTTACATATTTCGGTGTGCTACCTGGCCACCGAAAAGTAACCACTACACTGTTTAATCTGACAGAATTGAGACGGTTATCTTTTGTTTTCCGGATGACATACAATAAGCAGGCTTGTTTTACGATATTCTCAACTGTAGGTGTGTTCTCAATATAAATACCACCTTACGCACTATTTTCTTATATTAAGCAAATCCCACGTATTTTATTGTTGTAAAAAGAATTAGAGATGATTCTGTAACATTTTCAGCATCAAAACGAACGTAAACCGGTGATACCGTTGCAAACTAAAATACATTACTGATTCTGCATGTCCGACAGTTTATTGGTAGGTTTGTGGAGGTATGTGGCATTAGACATCTACGTACAGCCCTTGTAATTCACGTAAATAACCGGCCGCTGATTTGCATGCGCGGTGATGGCGCCCGATAGCGACCCAGACGGGTTCCGTAGGATTAACATCAGGAAGATTTGGTTGCCGAGAGGTCAACGTAAGTTCACTATAATGCTTCTCAAACCACTGTAGCGCGTTTCTGGCCCCGAGTCACGGACATTCATACTGCTGAAGAATGACATCGCCGTCGGGGAAGACATCAAGCACGATGGGATGCTGGTGATTCGCCGCTGTCAGCTTGTCTTCGATTACTACCACAGGTACAATGCAAGAGCCGGAGAATGTCTCCCACAGCATAATACTGCTCCCACCAACCTGTGACCGTGGCGCTCTGCACGTTACAAGCCACCGTTCGCTTCGATGACGGATCATCGACATAGTGTAGCAAAAATGTGATTCAGTCGAACAGCCCACACGTTTCCATTGATCCACAGTCGTATCCCGATGGTTCTGTGCCCACTGCAATCGCAACTGACGATGTCATTGTGTCACAATTGAACACATAGAGATGGTCTGCTGCGGAACTCAGTGTTCAACAACGTACGATGAACGTTGTGCTCCGAAACACTTGTGCGTGCATCAGGATTGTGCCCTTTCGACAGTGATGTCACAGGTTACCTTCTATTTCACTTTACAGAGCAGACAAGCCTCCCAACTCCACGTTCTATGAAGAGTCGTCGAGGTCCAACTATTTTGCGCCTAGTGGTAGTTTGACTGTCCTTCTACCTCTTTCCTAAGTTGCTCAGCAGGAGCACGTGAACATTCGCATAGCTTCACAGTTGTCGGGATGTTCGTTCACAGGTTCTGCGTAGTAATAGCCTGCCCCTTGCCAAAGTCGCTTGTCTCAGTGGATTTCCCCATTTGCAGCTCATATCTTTGGTAGGATGATCCCCGTCCGTGTCTGGTCAGCTTACATACATTTGCTACTGCGTCACGTGCCCGCAACGTCAGCAGGTGCCTTCCAACGTCACGGTGGGCAGTCGTCAGAATGTTTTCGCTGATCAGTGTAGATGTAGACAGATGAATGTAGATATATAAATATAAATATGCAATAAAATATAAATATACAAGAAATTGGCTAGGGTAAGCGAGCCGTAAGAGAACTAAATGGTATTCTCTGGAACAAAAACATAACGCCCAGAACAAAATGGCTCTGAGCACTATGGGACTTAACATCTATGGTCATCAGTCCCCTAGAACTAAGAACTACTGAAACCTAACTAACCTAAGGACATCACACAACACCCAGTCATCCCAGAACAAAACATACCATCTACCACACAATTATTGAAACTATCACAACGTATGGTGCAGAGTTGTGGGAACTAAATGGTTCAAATGGCTCTGAGCACTATGGGACTTAACTACTGTGGTCATCAGTTCCCTAGAACTTAGAACTACTTAAACCTAACTAACCTAAGGACATCACACACATCCATGGCCGAGGCAGGATTCGAACCTGCGACCGTAGCAGTCGCGCGGTTCCGGACTGCGCACCTAGAACCGATAGACCACCGCGGCCGGCTGTGGGAACTAACTCAGAGGCAGAAAGATCGCCTTCTGGCTGTCGAGATGGATTTTTTGAGACGGAGTTGTGGATACTCCAGACTTGACCATATTAGAAATGATGGGATCGGAGAGGTTATGAATGTCAAAAGCACAATCCTAGACTACATAGAAAGGAAGCGCCTACTCTGGTATGGCCACTTACTGTGTACGCCAGACACAAGATGGCAGAAACGGGTATGGCAATAAACTCCACATCAAAGAAGAAAGCACGGAAGACCTGCGAGACGCTGGAAAGACGACGTCAACGAAGCAATGGCTAAGTGAGGAGGATGACAACAATGAACACATGGGAACACAGTCCCCAAGCACTTGACAGCCAAATCAGCATGGATTGAGGGGGAGGAGATATATGTTAACGTCCCGTCGATAATTAGGTCATCAGAGACAGAGCATAAACTCGTATCAAGTAAGGATGGAGAGGGATATCGCCGTTGCCCTTTTGATGGGAATTCACTGGAAACCTAAATCAGGGTGGCCGGAGGCGGGTTTGAACCGTCGTCATCCTGGATGTGAATCCAGTGAACCATGAATTGACACCAACGTTCGGGTTGATATCAACTTCAATCCATCGCCGAAGGGACTTTAAACCTCATTCTTCCTTTTTTTCGACAGCTTAGATTTTGCAATTATTTTTTTGCCACTGAAAATAACGAACGTACAGGAAGTACTGTACAGATGCTTATCAGTGTAATGGAAGATCGATGAAAGATTAAAACGGCTTCGGACGACCGATCGTGCCGCTGAAATTGATGGCGGTGCGAATGTGCGTATGCAGCCAGTGAATCATTTCCGCAGGCATTTTGTGATGTTTGCACAGCATTTTGTCCGGTCAGTGATGAAGGGGGGAAATAAATAGAAACCCAATTAATTCTCTTATGTGTAAGCAACGATAAATGTTTGTCTGGTACTCTGTATGGATTATGAGATGGTGCAGACGCAACAGTGGAAGATTATCGACACGTTTGCCAGTTTGCTTGAAAGAGTGAACTGGGAAACTGTCACCCCTAGAGATCCTTGTTAGGCAAACAAGGCAAATGTCCTCATGATTCTTGACCATAATTATTTCCTCCAGAACTAACTAAACACCCATCTCCACTGTTAACTGTAGTAAACACGGAGCACGATACATAAGATAGTTGTCCACGATCAACCTATACCTCTTTGCATACCTCTTTGCACCGTGTAACTGTCTTTGATGCCCTTGTTGGCCCACGTGTGGGTTGCACTTACGCGTTTCATGATCTTAATCAGATGACTGGCTGCGGTGGGACGGGTCGTTCTCTCACTATCCTTTAAACTATCTGTCCACCTACTTGGATAGGTTTCAGTTTGTCGGCCCCTTCACTCTACGATCGTAGATACTGGTTTAGCCTACAAAAGCAGCATTGACGAAAATTCGACTAAATACCTACCTCGCAATGGGCATATAACTCAAGTGTTCGAGCAGTGCTGAAAATTAGTTAAACTATCCAGCGTTCTGGATTCTAGCCTGACTCATTAGACAAAACTGTCTAAAACTTCCTTTAATTTGGTTTATTGTTTATGGCTATCAAGCCTGTATCTAACATCTCGACATCAATTATGCAATGTTACTAATTGTCTCTGTTACAAGTTCATACGGGAAGGCCGCCAGAAGATTCGATTGTTTGAACGTCGCAAACAGTTACCGATCAACGACTACGTGCGAGTTAACACATTCAGTCATTCAGTAGGTTTCCTGTAAAGAAGTGTTCGCCACAATGTCTCGTAATTTGCACGAAACGCCGTGCGGAGTTTATGTACGACATGAAATGTTCACACGCGAATATCTCCTAAAATCAACCACTCACAAAGCTCAAACATTCACAAAATACTCAATACTACAGCCTCTTTTCGTCAACGACACAAGAATCGATCAAACGTCCGAATTTCTTCGTTTTGGTACAAATCTGATCAGCGCGGTTTAACATAGGTGTTTACCAGACGACGGCTCCCGAGCGAATATCTCGACTGATAGATCTGAGGCACAAAGCTCTAAACCAAGACGCGGGAAATGCTGAATTCCTATTGGCTAGTATGTTAGGCATGCAGTCAGATAATCTCGAGCACTTCTATACACGTAATATTACTAACGTCAGCCAATCAGAGTACCACAAGTAATTTAGATTAGAAATCTCGTAATTCCGAAACTAAATAAAACTTAATGAAAACAAAATACGATTCCTTTCCTCGAAATAAATTAGTAATAAATTTCATATTCAACGCCCCTCTGGCTTCCTTTTCCAAAATCAAGCTGACTGGGACATGCGTCACCAATTCCAAAACTTCGCAACCCCTTTCTGACGCATGCATTTTCATAATTTTCATAAAATATTTTATCTCACCTTACGTATGTCCTTAATTCATTCTCTCATTCCCTCCAAAACACTCACACAACCAAAACACCATGAAATAATAATCTTCCAAAGTTACGTCAGAAATCTGTGGTAATGAAACTAAAGAAATCCCAGAAAATTAGATTACATGAACCTCATATCTTCTTGGCTGTGGTTTCAATTGATACTATAGATGAGTACATTACAGTCCCTAACTCGGTTTCATAGTAGCAGCACGGTTATTACGTATTTCAGGTAAAAACTTATATCTCCGAAAGTAGTGAAGATGTTGATCTGAAATTTAAACATTATGGTTGTGCTATTCATAGAATTTGATACAGCAAGTACGAAAAAGATCGATTAATATTTAATAGTACTTCTTCGGATTCATAGTGAGTGTGTGTAACGTATTGGAAGGAGCGTCAGCCAAGTAGACGGTTTGCTGGGTCCAGTAGCCAGCGTGAGAACCAACCCCTGCTCTCCTCCCCGCTCCACGGCAAGCTAGGCTATCAATGCAAGGTGGCAGCTCGTAATAATTTACTACGTTACATGGTCATTGTCAATCATCTGCAGATGCCATAACATCTACATCTACAACTATGTCTACATCTACATGGATACTCGGCAAATCACATTTAAGTGCCTGGCAGAGGGTTCATCGAACCACCTTCACAAATCTGTATTATTCCAAGCGGAAAGAACGAACACCTATATCTTTCCGTACGAGTTCTGATTTCCCTTATTTTATCTTGGTGATCGTTCCTCCCTATGTAAGTCGGTGTCAACAAAATATTTTCGCTTTCGGAGGAGAAAGTTGGTGATTGGAATTTCGTGAGAAGATTCCGTCGCAACGAAAAACGCCTTTCTTTTAATGATGTCCAGTCCAAATCCTGTATCATTTCTATGACACTCTCTCCCATATTTCGCGATAATACAAAACGTGCTGTCTTTCTTTGAACTCTTCCAATGTACTCCGTCAGTCCTATCTGGTAAGGATCCCATACCGCGCATCAGTATTTTAAAAGAGGACGGACAAACATAGTGTAGGCAGTCTCCTTAGTAGGTCTGTTACATTTTCTAAGTGTCCTGCCAATAAAACGCATTCTTTGGTTAGCCTTCCCCACAACATTTTCTATGCGTTCTTTCCAATTTAAGTTGTTCGTAATTGTAATACCTAGGTATTTAGTTAAATTTGCGGCGTTTAGATTAGACTGATTTATCGTGTAATCAAAGTTTAACGAGTTCCTTTTAGCACTCATGTGGATGATCTCACAGTTTTCGTTATTTTGGGTCAACTGCCACTTTTCCCACCTTTCAGATATATGTTCTAAATAGTTTTGCAGTTTGTTTTGATCTTCTGGTGACTTCATTAGTCGATAAACGACAGCGTCATCTGCAAACAACCGAAGACGGCTGCTCAGATTGTTTCCCAAATCGTTTATATAGATAAGGAACAGCAAAGGGCCTATAACACTACCTTGGGAAACGCCTGAAATCACTTCTTTTTCACTCGATGACTTTCCGTCAATTACTACTAACTGTGACCTATCTGACAGGAAATCGCAGATCCAGTCACATAACTGAGACGATATTCCATAAGCATGCAATTTCACTATGAGCCGCTTCTGTGGTACATTGTCAAAAGCCTCCCGGAATACCAAGAATACGGAATCGATCTGAAATCCCTTGCCAGTAGCACTGAGCACTTCATGTGAATAAAGAGCTAATTGTGTTTCACAGGAACGATGTTTTCTAAACCTATGTTGACTGTGTGTCAATAGACCGTTTCCTTCGAGGTAATTTATAATGTTAGAAGACAATATATGTTCTAAAATCCTGTCGCATATCGACGTTAACGATATGGTCCTGTAATTTAGTGGACTGCTCCTACTATCTTCCTTGAATATTGGTGTGACCTGTGCAACATTCCAGACTTTGGGTACGCATCTTTCGTCGAGCGAACGGTTCTATATGATTGTCAAGTATGGAGCTAATGCATCAGCATACTCCGAAAGGAATCTAATTGGTATACAGTATGGACCAGAAGACTTGCTTTTATTAAGTGATTTGAGTTGCTACACTACTCCGAAGCCGGCCGAAGTGGCCGTGCGGTTAAAGGCGCTGCAGTCTGGAACCGCAAGACCGATACAGTCGCAGGTTCGAATCCTGCCTCGGGCATGGATGTTTGCGATGTCCTTAGGTTAGTTAGGTTTAACTAGTTCTAAGTTCTAGGGGACTAATGACCTCAGCAGTTGAGTCCCATAGTGCTCAGAGCCATTTCTTCTTTTACTACTCCGAGGATGTTTATTTCTACGTTCAAATTGGTTCATATGTCTCTGAGCACCATTGGATTTAACTACTGAGGTCATCAGTCCCCTAGAACTTAGAACTACTTAAACCTAACTGAGGACATCACACACATCCATGCCCAAGGTAGGATTCGAACCTGCGACCGTAGCGGTCGACTTCTACGTTACTCAGGTTGGTAGCTGTTCTCGATTGGAATTCTGGAACATTACTTGACCTGCCTGGTAGACCAGGTCAGTAAAAAACTTAATCTCCTTCTCTTACGATCTCGTCATTGACAGAACGTTGGATCGTAATCTTCCGTCATGAAATTGATGAGAACTCGATCTGACGCGTATTATCTTATATCATGAAAGATTCTGTTGGTTGGTGATATATTTTGTGAAATGTGTGGTTTCGAACATACTGTTCTATTGCCTCTTCAGGACACTAATCAGTTGTCATCTTGTGATCGGCTAAAAAGGTGAAAACTGGTTTGTTATAAACAAACGTTAGTGGAATAAAATGCTCATTGCCCTGTATCCGCTGTATTCTAGGTTATGCATGCCTGTATACAAATACCTAAAGATTATATTTTTCACGAGCACCCGGTGTAAGAATGTTCTATGAGTGACCCATGTGAGGAATTGCGTATGGCTGTAGTTCATATTTTTGTTGGCTAGAGTCAGTTAAGTGCTGCTCCCTTTATGTTTTTTGCACCCTGAGATATTTTCATGGTTACGTTGTTGGTACACGTGAAGGCTAAAACAGATCGGTAGCACAAAGTATAAAAAAAATTCTTATTCTGTATGAAAAGGCTTTGCTGGAACGATGTTGTCTTTCTTGTGAGTCACTTACAGTGAAACACTTATAGTGGTTCCCACCTCCTCCGCTCTATCCAGGAACGCATTACTAAAGTGTGTTGAATGAGGGAACGGAAGAATGCAGAGAATGGCTGTCAGGGTCTGCGATTGATCTCAATGGAGCGGAATTCTGCTATCAGCAACAGACTCGGCGGACTCAATCACGACCCGAAATTAAACCCTCCGACCCGCCGGACCTCCAGATTCACGCAGGTACAGCAGCTCATCTGTTCCCTCTGCTGTCGTCGTCGGGTAGCAATGCGTCCCCGTCGACTCATTCCATGAATACATCTCCCTAAACGTCGCTTCCATACCTGGCGGAGGACATTACTTAGGAAGCACAAACTGTTCGTAGAGTGAAGTAGCGTCTGTGCAACATGACCGATGTTTATGTTGACTGGAAATTTAGTTTCTAATGTAGTAATGAGAACACTCGACTAACAACTCTTCTAATTTCTCACAACAGCTTTTTCGGATTATAGGGAAACTTAGAGACTAAAATTTGAGAGCGTGTGAGAAATTATATGGTCAACTAACAAATACACTATGCATATTATGAGAGACATTATGGAAGGAGTAGGAAATAACCTACCAATGACATTTATTTCAATGCCTGTTTGTAAATTTTCTATACTCCCTCCGGTACACATAGTAGGAACTTGGTTACCGACGTGAGCTCGGCTAAATAAGAGCCATGTGATTTCAAGTTACTATTTTTAACGACAAATGTATTGAAATCCACAGAAGAAAGAGAGAAAACAACAAGAAAGAACATGACTACTGATCCATATCAAGTGCTCTTCTGGATATAGCTTGTATTACATCGGAAGGAAATATTCAGTATACAGAAAAATGAAAATAAATTGTTGCGGCCTTAAAAGCAAAGAGGTGTAATAGATAGAGTGCACAAGGAATTGCACTGCTAAATGCAAAGAAGCGATGGTGTACACGTAGAGAATCCTTTCCGTCGGGTGGGAGGAGTGGAGGGGGGGGGGCAGTGAGGGTGGGTGAGGGGCTGCGAAGAACTACGGACTGTCTGATCCCGAGATAGAAATTGAAATAGATGTTTATTTGGAGTACGTAGAATGTTCAGTATTGGTTTTAGATCAAACAAGGTAGAAGGGTGAGATGAACATATCTCCGTAATTTGGTGGAAAGGAAAAGATTATTTAAGCAGGCGTGTAGAATCTAAGTGATTCATCACATACCATTTGAGTTTTTGGAAACAAATCATCCGCACAATCACAGTGATGGCAATGGCAGAGGACTATCATACGATCAGCTTGACGGCTCGTGCTTTGAAGTTTGCTAACAAGAATAACAAGCAGAAGAATTAATGGTTTGACTCTTGTAAAAGGTAAAAGGAAGCAGGGCCGCAGTTCTGATATTATGCTTCATAATGGAACCAAGACTTACCGAAAATCAAGGCACAAGAAAAATTCGACAATGTAATAAGGTGCAAGGTGTCTTGGCCATCAAAATAAGACTGTGCTATGTAACTTACAATGTGGACACTAACCAACAGGGACTAATATGAATGAAAAACCGAGACCGAAGCGCTTCGATTAAGAAGCGCGTAAGGTGGAAATGAAAATCTTTTGTGCGATGTCACGTGTGCTGGACTGCTGTTGAAGTTGCTAGTCAATATTTTATAAAGTTTTAGTCCTCAGTTACTTACTTTAAAGTTTATTTGTGTTAATATATACTGTAAAAGTAACATATTAGTTGATTGTCATTAATCTCAGTCTCTCTTCCTGTGTTATTGACTCGAATGGTCTATTATTCGTGAGTGTGCTTACATCGTTCATCCAAGCCTCACGCTCCAGTAGTGTGTTTACATTTTGCGGCGTGCAGTTGCCGCTGTAGCGGGTATAAAGCTATCTACTGACAAAGTTATTTGTGCACTGTTATACAGTCATTAAATTTAGTAGTTTTCAGTGGTGTTTCGTGCTGTTTGTGTCGAAATAACGATTTAATATACTTTTGGAAACGTTCATTCGCTATTTTTTTTATTAGAGTTAGAATGTTTAGTTTTAGCTAATAATTTTGTGAAGTTTTGTTGGTATTCGCTATGGTGTAGTTGTGTCAATACAAGTAGTTGCTTTCTCAGTAGACAGAGAATTTCGAGACCGCTATTGTTAGTTCTGTAAACAATTCTACTGGTGTAACTGAACTTAGTTAACGTAGACATATAGTTTTTTTCAGTAACTGTAAAAATTTACCATGAGTGAGAAGTGTGGCTTCTGTCGTAGGTTTGTGAGTAGTGGATTACGGTGTGGGGTTTTTTCAAAGTATTTTCGTTGGGGGGATGGAGTGGGGAAACCAGTGGGCATTCTAGTGAGATCCTCTCCTCGGAGTGCAGAATCTGTAGTAGAAATAAGTTGATAGACGAGCAGGAGCCTAAGATCTGTGCCCTTCAGGTGCAGTTACAATGCGTAAAGAAGGAACTAGATAGGTTGAGGAGCGTGAAGAAAGGTGGGTAATGGGAACTAGCAGATGGCAAGAAGGCAGCTAGAAAGAGGAAGTATTCAGACAGACTTTGCGTATAAGCAATAGATTTGACCAACTGTCAGAGTTGAGTGGAGATGATCCTCTTGTGGCTGTAGATGTAGGGAATATGCAGCAGTCCTCAGCAGTTAGGAAACCTAGGTTAGCTTCTAAGTCTAACAGAACGAAGAAGGTTCTGCTGCTAGGTAGTTCGCACGGTAGAGGTGTGGGCCAGCAGTTGCAGGAAGTGCTGGAGAATGAGTACCAGGTTACCAGCATTGTGAAGCCTAGAGCGGGATTGGCTCAAGTGACTGACAGCATAGGGAGTTACGTAGGAGTTTTTACAAAGGAGGATCAGGTAGTGATAGTGGGTGGAGCAGGGAACAGTCTTGATAGGGACGGGGAATATGATGTAGGAGGCGGCCTGGTAAAGATAGCTACTCAAACTGGTGGCACTAATGTGCATTTCGTGCAACTGTTTCAGCGTCATGATCGGCCTCATATTCATGCGGATGTTCGGGAGGTGTGACCTGAGGTGTCAACAATCCCCTAAGGCGGGTGGCCCCTTGTGAAGGGAGCCGCCAATTGGAAGGAGCGCGTCATCGGAGATGCTGGCAGTCGTGGGGGATTTTCTCGCAATGAGTCACTCATCTTCCCAATAGACAAAACGCAAACGTGATGAGGCTATTGATTCGAAGACCACGGTTCCTTGTGGTCTCACATACTGAAGACGGCCAGTCCTTTGCCACTGTCAATCCGTTTATTATTCAGAAAGGTGTTGATGCAATTGCTGGCCCTGTGAAATACTACTATCGCTTACGGAATGGCACTCTGCTTTTAGAGACGGCTTCTGATTCTCAAACACAACACCTGCTTGCTGCCTCGTTTCTCAACGGCTACCCTGTTCGTGTCGAGACCCACAGAACTTTGAATTCTTCCCATGGTGTAATTTACACCAGACTGCTTGACTGTCTAACCGAGGCCGAAATACAATCTTACCTCTCTGATCAGAGTGCCATTGCCGTCCATTGTGTAATGAAAAAGGTAGATTCCTCCTTAGTGCCCACTCGCACTCTTTTCCTCACCTTTGATCGGCTGGTGCTGCCGTCCAAGCTCAAAGCAAACTATGAAATTATCACAGTCTGGCCGTACATTCCGAACCCGATGCGCTGCTACCAGTGTCATCGTTTTAACCACACTCGAACACCTTGTCGACACCCAGCCGAATGGGTAACCTGTGGCAGGGATGAACACGAGGGTGACTGTCCGCCTCCTTCTCCCCGCTGTATCAACTGCAATGGCGGCCATGCCGCCCCCTCTCGAAATGTTACCGTGTATCTGCATGAGCGGTCTGTCCAAGAGATTTGGGTAAAGAAAAAAAAAGCCTTATCCAGTAGCTCGCAAGTTACTGGCTAGTCGCAAACCCTGTGTTCTCCAGTCTGGCACCTATAGTTTTGTCCTTGTTATCCCGCGCTCCAAGAAGGATATGGCCACGCAGACATGAGGCCTCAAATTCGGCTCGGAGGTTGCGAAATCGCCCAGTGTCAAGGTAGCATCGCCATCCCTCTGTCCCACTGTGCAACAGACCGTCAGACTCTCGCCTCAAGGGGCGAAGCCACCGACTACACAACCAGCAGGCAGGAAAGGACAGAAGGAGCACTTCCGTGAAGACCTCCTCTGGCCCTCCAGCCAAACAACACCTGAGTATTTCCCTAAGCAGAAAGGCTCGAAGAAGTCCTCTAAAGGCAAACGGTCTTCTCCTTCGCCAACTCGAAGATCCTGTTCGACGGTGTCGCCATGTACTACCTTAGCCCGGCCAGCCTTTGTCTCGCGCACCAACAACCGTTTTTCAGCGTTGGACTCCACGGATCCTCCTGCTCCTGTGCCCTGTAGTAGCGACTTTACACTGGCTGTCACTCGGCGGCCTCCTAGTTGACACCCCTCCATCTCTTCCTCCTCATGACTGTCCTCCAATGGAACGTTTGCGGCCTTAGGTCCCACAAAGAGGATTTACAGCTGCTTTTAGCATCGCAGCATCCCCTTGTACTCTGCCTTCAGGAAACGAAATTGCACCCTCACGATCGCTTTGAGCTTTCACATTACTTATCGATTCGTTTTAACCTTCCCCCTGAGGTCAGCATGCAGTCTCATGGGAGCATCATACTGCTCATATGGGATGACCTTCATAGTCAACCAATCTCTCTGACTACCCGTCTTCAAGCTGTTGAAGTTCGCCTATTCCTTCTCCACCTGACTTTCTCCCTCTGTACCATTTGTGTACCACCGTCCTTTGATGTCACCAGGGCAGACTTCCTTCAGCTTATTGGGCAACTACCTCCCGTGTTTTCGCTACTCGGTGACTTTAATGCGCATCATCCCCTCTGGGGTTCTCCCAGGACATGTCAGAAAGGTGCCTTCTTCTGGCTTAACACTGGAGCAATCACTTTCCTTTCCGACTCCTCGCACACCTGTTCCCATTTGGACCTATCCTTTTGCACTGCCCAGCTTGCCCATCGTCCTGAGTTGTCCGTCCTTTCTGGCACGTACTCAAGTGACCATTTCCCATGTGCTCTCCTTTAGCTGACTCCTGCCCCATCAGCATGCACGCCCAAATGGAAGCTTACTAAAGCTGACTGACAGCTTTACTCCTCTGTGGAGATCTTCAAAGAACAAGATTTCCCCAGTGGTGTTACAGCCCCTTGACGGATTGAGGCATGCTATGTTGCAATTCGCGCACGGAGACGTAGTATCCGCGATTTTAACCGTCATCCTGCGATGGCTAACTGCATTCATTGTAAACAGATGCGTGAAAAGTGTCGTCGAGTCCTTTGAGATAGCAAATGAGCTATCCGGCTTTCATTCACTAGTTCTTTTAACGGTTCCATCCCTTCCTCTGTCGTGTGGGCCAACCTCCGACGGCTCTCTGGGACCAAGACCTATGCCCCAGTTTCCGGCCTGACAGTAGCAGACGATGTTATTGTAGACCCTATTGCTGTCTCCAACACCATGGGCCTCCATTTTGCGGAAGTTTCGAGCTCTTCGCACTATCACCCTGCCTCCCTCCATCGGAAACGAGCGGAGGAGGCTCGGGCGATACCCTTCTCTTCTCCAAATCGCGAGTGCTACAATGCCGCCTTCACTATGAGGAAGCTCGACCATGCTCTCAATTCATCCCGATCCTCTGCCACAGGGCCGGACGCCATCTACATTGGGATGTTGCAGCACATTTCTCTTGTGGGCAAGCACTTTCTAATTAACACGTACAGCCGCATCTGGGCACATTTCCAGGATGCTGGCGTGGAGCCACCGTCGTACCCATATCTAAGCCCGGCAAGAACAAAAACCTTCCTACCGCCCCATCTCTCTTACCAGCTGCGTTTGCAAGGTGATGGAACGTATGATTCATGCCGGGCTGCTGTGGTGGCTCGACAATCGATATTTACTAATGAATGCACAGTGTGGATTTCGAGCGCAGTGTTCTGCAGTTGCCCACCCATGTCACGAATGGTGTTCTGCGGAAATCCCAGACTGTGGAGATTTGGAGAAAGCCTGCGACACCTGCTGGAGAACTGGTATCCTCCATATTCCTTACTTGTGGGGCTACAATGGGCACCTGCCCTGTTTTTTTCGGGCATTTTTACAAGAGCGACTTTTCAAGGTGCGTGTGTGTTCTGCCTTGTTGGACACCTTTAGCCAGGAAAATGGTGTGCCTCAGGGTTCCGTGCTGAGCGCCGTCCTCTTTGCTGTCGCCATTAACCCTATAATGACCTTTCTCCTGCTGGGCATCTTCGGCTTGTAGACGATTTTGCCATCTACTGTAGTTCTCCACGGACCTGTCTCATTGAGCGGCGTCTTCAGCGCTGTCTTGATCACCTTTACTCCTGGAGCACCGACAGTGACTTTCGCTTTTCCCATCACAAAACCGTCTGTATGAATTTCTGGTGGCGCAAATGGTTTCCTTGCCCTTCCGTTGGTTGAAACTATGAAATCTCTGGGGCTCATGCTCGATAGGAAACTCTCTTGGTCCTCCCTTGTCTCTAACCTGGCAGCCCACTGTACGCCGTCCCTCAATCTCCTTCGTGTCTCCAATGGTACACCTCCTCCGTTTGTACCGGTCTCTTGTCCGTTCGAAACTCGACCATGGGTGCTTTGTTTATGCATCTGCACGTCCATCCCTCTTACACTGTCTCAACACTATCCAACATAATGGCATCAATTGGTCCACGGTCGCCTTTTACACGAGCCTGGTTGAGAGTCTCTATGCTGAAGCTGCTAAACTCCCACTGTCCTACCGCCATGACTTTCTCTTCAGCAGGTATGCATGCCTTTTGTCTGCCGTGCGTGGCCATCCTTCCTATGCCTCCTTCTTTGATGATTCCTTTGATCGTCAGTATGGGCACGTCCCTCTTCCCTGTTACCTCCTGGAGTCCGTTTCAGCCACTTGCTACGACAGTACCTGGTGGTGTGCCAACGTACCTGGTGGGTGTGAAACCCGCACCACCTAGGCTTCGTTAAGCTGCCCATGTTAACCTTGGCCTTCATTCGCTTCGTAAGGACACTACTTCAGTGTCACGACCTTAACATGCAACTTCACGATTGTACCTTTGTCTATATTGATGGCTCTCGGACTGACAATGGGGTCGGGTGGGCATTTGTCATTGGCACCCGTGTCTTTCGATATCGGCTTCCGGTACACTCCTCAGTATTTACAGCCGAGCTCCTCGCCTTGTATCAGGCCACGGAGTACATCCGGCGACACAGGCTTTCCAATTGTGCCGTCTACTCAGACTCTGTGCCCTCCAGAGTCTATGTGCGCTGTACACTGCTCTTCCCTTAGTGCAGCAGTTCCAAGAAAACTGTCACTTGCTCTCTCTTCGTGGAGCTAGTGTCATGTTTCTGTAGGTCCCTGGTCATGTCTGTCTGCCAGGAAACGAGGCTGCTGACGCAGCTGCCAAGGCTGCAGTCCTCGTACCTCAGCCCGCGAGTACGTTTATTCCCTCCAATGATCCCTGTTTTATCGTCTGTTTGGAGGTGGTGTCCTTTTGGCATCACCAGTGACCCTCCCTTCACGGGAATAAGCTTCAGCTCATTAAGCCTCTCCCAGCACCCTGGACGATCTCCTCTCGGTCCTCCCGCCGGGAGGAGATTATTTTAACTCGGTTACGTATTGAGCACTGCCTTTTAGGCATCGTCATTTACTAAGTGACACTACGCCATCACTTTGTACACATTACTCCCAAATTTTAACTGGAATGCCCTTTTTTTAACAATTTACGTACCAGCTTGGGTTTGCCGTCTGATATATCAGCTGTTTTAGCGAATGACGCGCAGGTTGCCGACTGCGTTTTCCTTTTCATCCGCCGAAGCAATGTGGTGAAGGCCATTTAATTTTTAGTTTTGGACATCAATTTCTGCATGGTGTTTTTTGTAGCCCTTTTTCCACTTGCCTGTTTTTAGCTGTCTCCTATTCTGTCCATTGGGGCTGACGTATAGACATTTAACTCCTCTCTGTCTTCGTGTTCTGTAGTTTTGACTTGGGCGAGAATGACTCAAGTTGTTTTTTGCGTCCTAGAACAAAACAAACCATAACGGTATAATATACAGTCTCCTTCATCGTCTGCTGATGCTCTATCTGATTTCGATGGGTTAAAAAGTATCCATAAGATTTCAACGGAGTAGAGACGGCTGAATAGGTCGGTAGTGGGTGCAAGTGTTGGGAACTGTCTTCGGACTTCTAATCAGGTTTGTTGCTTCTCTGCAGTTTACGAGTACGACGTAATTTGCATCGCGTTTCCTGCGTTTCATTTTTTTATCTACACCTTTAAAGGGCGTTTGGGTCTCCGTTAAGGATATATCTAAAGCTTCTTGATTACCTGGTGAGCATTACTTTCTATATAGTAATATATTACTTTAATAACAAAACGTAAGGACTTGGTAAACGATGTAATGGAGATAGATAATAATAAAACACATGTCACTTCACAAGACACTTTCGTGGTGTAATGCGCCTTTTCCCCTGGCAATCATAGCCATCAAAGCTCGACAATGGATTCTGCTGACACCTCGTCTCCCTTTGAGCACAATATCTCAGCCATAACGGAGAGATGGTTCTGTTATTCAGATAAGCAAAAGAGATGTTTCTGTGTACAATACAGATACCAAATATAATAGTCAAGGTCTGGATGTTAGCTGATTCTCTCTCTCTCTCCCTCTCCCTCTCCCTCCCTCTCTCTCTCTCTCTCTCTCTCTCTCTCTCTCTCTCTCTCTGTGTGTGTGTGTGTGTGTGTGTGTGTGTGTGTGTATAGTATGTTCCGCATGCAGTGACGGGTGTTCAGAAATAAATGCAGAGTATAGTACCAGCAATTTATATTACGAAATATTTTTTTCCAGGAATGGATAAAGAAATCGGTATGCTGCGCTGTTTTCCACCCCTTCCCTCTAGGGGTGATGAAGGCTGTAAACTCCATCCGGACACCCTGACTTAGGTTTGCAGTGGTTGTCGTAAATGACTTGGGGCAAACGCTAATACAGTTACTACTGCAGCATACGGACACCTGTTAGTCGACACTAAATGGGATATATCTGTCTTTCGTCTCTATGACGGCTTGGAGTCTCCTGGGGACACATTCTATGAGGGTCTCTGAATCGCTGTCGAGGAATGACAACTAATTCTTCATCAGGAACCGAAACCAGTGAAGGCAATGATGTTGGACGCTGGGGTCTGGACAGAAGTCCATTGGATTCAAGTCGGGACTCGGGGTGAAACAGTCTATTTCCAGAATTTTGTTGTCCACAAACCATTGTCTTACAGATCATGCCTTATGAAAGGGTGCATTGTCATGCTGAGACAATTAATCACCGTATCCGAATCGTTTCTTTTGAGTATGCAGCAAAAAATGCTGCAAAATGTGTTCGTTTTTCCAGTTCGCAATCACACTGCGATCGTTCGGGTATATTTAGACGGGCTGATGAATTTTTACTCAGCTGATATTCAATGACTAGTCCATGTTCGAAGTCACGGACCCTCGTGACCGACCTATACTGCTGTTACTGCTTCTCTGATGACAGTACAAACCCCCCACCCTCCCCACGCCCCCAACCACCTTTTTCTTCCACTGGTGGATCCACATCTCGCGACATTCAGTGGTAAAATTCCACAGTACATAGAGGTGTCTGGATACTATGGAGAAGGTAGTGTACACTGATACTGAAGAGAACCAGGTGCCTCGCTTCCATGATTGCGCGAGGATTTATGTTTACCCACATATTTGTATTGTGGTAATACACTACGCCATTTTCTTGTAAAACCTCCCACATCTTTATCTAAAAGTTGCAGAACTTCATCAACGGCCCATACCTCAAAAAGTATTCCTCCACAATCGCGGATGTTGAGGTATGCTGAAACGTACTTGCCTTTTCAAATCTTCACGCAAGACCGGAATTCCATTGTGCACGTTAAAGTGCGTATTAGTAACCTACATTTTTCTGCTGTACTTGGAAACAGAGCAGTTAGCGGTCAAGACATACAGCATCGTTTATTCGATACTTCACAAAACGTATCATGAAACTTAACTGCTCGCATGCCCACGATAACCTATGCAATGATTGCTTAAGTAATTTCTCCTGAGAACACTGTAAAGTGAGCAGCACCGTTAGCCGTCCGCGGCGGCCATGCGGTTCTAGGCACTTCAGTCCGGAACCGCGTGACTGCTACGGTCGCAGGTTCGAATCCTGCCTCGGGCATGGATGTGTGTGATGTCCTTAGGTTGGTTAGGTTTAAGTAGTTCTAAGTTCTAGGGGACTGATGACCTCAGATGTTGAGTCCCATACTGCTCAGAGCCATTTTTGAAAATAATTGTATTTATGAGGCACAGCATCCCACTCGAGTGTCTGTAATGTTAGAATACTGGTGTTAGCATTACGCATCCTACGAATCATCTTAAACATCTTTGTTAATTAACACTAGAGTCTGACGTGACTCTGGTACTTAGCTCGTTACTGATGACTTGTTTTTAGGCACACAGTGACTAATGTTATGGCCATCATTTCAAAGACTGGTGGGGTACACTTCTCCAAGCCGCTTTACTCTGTGCAAGCTGGTCAATTTCCCCGTCACCGCAGCCTACATCCACTTGGACCTGCTTACTGTATTTATATTTTGGACTTCCTGTACTACTTTACCTCTCACGCCTCCTTCCATCACCAAACTGACGTCTCCTTGATGCCTCAGGAAGCGTCCCATCAACTAATCCCTTGTTTTAATCAAGGTCTACCCAAAAATGCCTATTTTCGACAGTTCAAATCACTACCTCCTCATTAGTTGCTCTATATGTATACCTAACCCTAATATCCTGAGTACTACCACTTTTCGAAAGCTCCTAAAGTTTTGCATCACCCTGGTTCCCAGAACTCCTGAAGACAGACGTTGACTGTGGATACTGTATCACAGACACAGTCCCTTTTACTGCTCAGAGATGTCACTAAACCCGCCCAAAGATGTAAACAACCATGCATGAGCAGCGCCTATTAGACGGACGGGGTCCAACAGCTGATCAGTTCAAGTCATTCCACCACGAAGGAGGTACACGGCTCGTGTTGTCTGTAGTTCAACCATGCATAGGTGATCAATACCGTGGTTAGATCGCGTCCGCGTTGTTACTTTGTGCCAGGAAGGGCTCTCAACGAGGGAAGTGTCCAACCGTATCGGAGTGAACCAAAGCGATGTTGTCCGAACATGGAGAAGATACAGGGAGACAGGAACTCCCGATAACATGCATCGCTCATTCCACCCTAGGGCTACTACTACGGATTATGGCTTGCAGGAACTCTGATAGCAACGCCACCATGTTGAATAATGCTTTTCGGGCAGCCACAGGACGTCGTGTTACAACTCAAGCTATGCGCAATAGGCTGCATGATAAGCAACTTCTCTTCCGACGTCCATGGCGAGGGCCATCTTTGCAACTACAACACCACGCAGCGTTGTACTGATGGGGCCAACAACATGCCGAATGGACCGCTCAGGACTGGCATCACTTTCTGTTCACCGATGAGTGTCACATATGCCTTCAACCAGACAATCGTCGGAGACGTGTTTGAAGGCAACCCGGTCAGGCTGAACTCTTAGGCACAATGTCCAGCGAGTGCAGCAAGGTGGAGGTTCACTGCTGTTGTGGGGTGGCATTATGTGGGGCCGACGTACGCCGCTGGTGGTCATGGAAGGCGCCGTAACGGCTGTACGATACGTGAATGCCATTCTCCGACCGATAGTGCAACAACATCGGCAGCATATTGGCGAGGCAATGGTCTTCATGGACGACAGTTCGAGCCCCCATCGTGCACATCTTATGAATTACTTTCTTCAGGATAACGACATCGCTCGACGAGAGTGGCCAGCATGTTCTCCACACAGGAATCCTATCGGACAAGCCTGGACAGATTGAAAAGAGCTGTTTATGGACGACGTGGCCCACCAACCAGTCTGAGGGATCTACGCCGAATCGCCGTTGAGGAGTGGGACAACGTGGACCAACAGTGGCTTAATGAACTTGTGGATAGTGTGCCACGAGGAATACAGGCATACATCAACGCATGAAGACGTGCTACTGGGTATTAAGAGGTACCGGTGTGTACAGCAGTCTGGACCACCACGTCTGAAGGTCTCGCTGTATGGTGGTACGAAATGCAATTTGTGGTTTTCATGAGCAATAAAAAGGGCAGAAACGATGTTTATTTTGATCTCTATTCGAATTTTCTGTATAGGTTCCGGAACTCCCGGAACCGAGGTGAGCCGGCCGAAGTGGCCGTGCGGTTAAAGGCGCTGCAGTCTGGAACCGCAAGACCGCTACGTCGCAGGTTCGAATCCTGCCTCGGGCATGGATGTTTGTGATGCCCTTAGGTTAGTTAGGTTTAACTAGTTCTAGGGGACTAATGACCCCAGCAGTTGAGTCCCATAGTGCTCAGAGCCATTTGAACCATTATTTTGAACCGAGGTGATGCAAACTTAATATCGATCTTTGAATTTATCCGCCATATAAGGATACGATCCAGACAAATAACTGCAGGAGAGACTATCAAACACATAAATTGACTTTGGAAGTGAACAGATTTCTCGTTTTCAGAAGTGCTTTTCTTGAGAGGCCTCCATTTCATATCCACTCTACTTCGGTCATCACCGGTTATTTCACTGTCCAAATAGCAAAACTTGTCTACTACTTTTGGAGTCTCATTTCCTAACGTAATTCACTCGGCATCACCTGATTTCATTCAGCAACATTCTATTAGCTGCCCAAATAGCAAAACGTATCTATGTTAACTGATTCTTCCGTCAGTTCTTGGTAGAACGACATCACAATAAATGAAAAACGCTAGTTTGCTTTAGTTGTACTGAACTACTTTCATTGTGTTAACCGGTTTTCGGCTTACAAGCCCATATTCAGACATTTACACAATAAAAGTAATAGTGTAGAACAAAGGGGAACAAAAGCTTTTCATTTAAAACTTATCTAATACTTTCGAAGTCTCATTTATTAATGTAATTCACTCAGCATCGCCTGATTTCATTCAGCTACATTCTGTTACCCTTGTTTGAGCGAGGAGAAATTTGGGAGAGGAATTAAAGTTCGCCGAGGAAAAAACAGATGTCGCTATAATTCTGTCGGAAACGGAAAAGGACATGGAAGATCAGTTGAATGAAATGTATCGTATCTTGAAAAGAGATTATTAGATGCTCAGAAAAATTTAAAACATTGAATAACATTACTACACAAAGATTGTCTTGGGGCTGATATGCGTCGTCAGTACAATGCTTGTCAGTTTGGTTAACCCTGTCAGTACTCCGTACTTTGCACTAAGGCTCGTACACGTTCAGATGTGTCGTTTCATGTAACTGAGGTTAGGTGTTTTTGTTATTAGTGATGTACTGATATTGGCGTGTTATTCTGGTATGACAAAGTTTCCCTTAGATCTGTATGTTTAAAAATTATAATCTTTTGTTAGTAACAAATAGTATATCGTTGAGCTTTGGAACCCACTTCGTTATTCATTTCCTACCGTAGCGTGGTTACTGTCCCTTCTGACATCTTCAGTTGTACTCCCAACGCCGGCCAGAGTGGCCGAGCGGTTCTAGACGCTACAGTCAGGAACCGCGCGACCGCTACGGTAGCAGGTTCGAATGCTGCCTTGGGCATGGAAGTGTGTCATGTCCTTAGGTTAGTTAGGTTTAAGTAGTTCTATGTTCCAGGGGACTGATGACCTCAGAAGTTAAGTCCCATAGTGCTCAGAGCCATTCGAACCATTTTTTGTACCCCCACCACTGAGTCAGGTGAGGACAGCCTACGGCCAGTGAGCCACCTGCTGTCTTCCCACTGTGAAGAGGCTGTACTGTACTACTATAACATGATTTCTTTATGGTTCATTTAAAATATTTATAATTTTTATTGCTTTAAAATTTTCGCGTATTGGTACCATGTTTTCTGTAGATGTAAAGTGTGCTGTACTGAAGTCTGAAGTTCTCTGCATTCTATGTGAGTAATGTATGTAAAATACTATGTAAATTCTTTATTACGTTGAATAATTTTCTGATGACATTTTGTATTTAAAAATATTTGTGTGTATAAGTTGTTCATGCTGATGAAAATTTGACAATTCCAGAAATGTTCACGCTTAGGAATAATGTGAGAAATAGATGTTATGCAAAAGCCAGTGTACTTTTCTTTGAGGTGGAAGTGGAAAGTGGAGTGGAAAAGGTGGCAAGGGCGAATTGGCGCGCTAACCAGAGCAAGCGCGCTAAGTAAGTGACACAGTCAGTAGGCAGGCAGCAGTGATTGAAGCAACACCTTTGTGGAGCAGGAGAAGCTTTGCCTGCGAATTTGCACAAAACTGTCTCGGTTGAAGACTGCAAACGGCTTACGGCATAGCTGGAAGTTGTTGGGCTACTGTACGTAAAACTGAACGACGACAAGAAGAGATATTGAGCCCGTACTGTGGGTAGTGTAGCTGTCATAATTGTTCGCCACAACCAATCCTACAGCCACCAGATAACACTTTTTCGTATTTTTACAATTGTACAGCGTGAGCCATTAGTTTAAACTGTGTTTTAATAATCATTCTTGAACTTTACGAAGTGCCAAGTTGATATAAAGAGGCACCACTCAAATTGTTTTTTGTGTTTTCTTAACTATTGCAAAGTATTATAGTAAGAGTTTGCTTAAGTAAAATTCAATCAGAGTGGAGCCAAGTTACTAGAATCTGTTAAATGACAATACAGAGTAAGCTCAAAGAATAATAGCTTTTGAAAGTAAATTCCAGTAAGAAAGCGGTTTTCTTGAAGTGAAATGTCCAGTATAGAAAGTGAGTGCTTTAGTATCTAAGTTTGTTGATTATGGCCGGCCGGTGTGGCCGTGAAGTTCTAGGCGCTTCAGTCTGGAACCGCGTGACCGCTACGGTCACCATGCATCCTTGCAGGAAGAGAGTCACTGCATTCAAAAAATCACAAAAAACAAGCTAGTTTGGTCTATGGCGCATTGTTGCGGTTTACGTGGCTCCTCCCGACGGAGGTTCGAGTTCTCCCTCGGGCATGGGAGTGTGTGTTGTCCTTCGCGTAAGTTAGTTTAAGTCGCGTAACTTAGTTTAAGTTAGGTCAAGTAGTGGGTAAGCCTAGGGACTGATGAACTCAACAGTTTGGTCCCATAGTTCTTACCAAAAATTTCCATTTTCCAAGCTAGTTTAACTGAAAAATCCTTTTCCACAAAATTTTTACCATACTCGGCCCTTTTTCTTTTTTAAGAAAAGTACAAGTGAGGGTACTTTGCATGCGTGTCAAACGATGTACCTCCAGATCTGTGACTAGCGCTGCCATTGGTCTGCTGGCGCTCGGAACTATTAGCAGCCGTTATATTGGGGAGTTGTAGATAATCATCATTAGCAGATGGCTGCTCCATTTTCTTCCAGAATTTCTTAGTATGTTTGTTGAAATTTTCTCTGATATTGGCGCTTGTTGGATCAGTGTTTTAAAGAGAAACAGTACCTGATAAGAAATGGATAATCTATTAATTCGATTAAGCACGTGATTTTCTGATGAACATAATGTGAATGCTAACTTTAGAACCCCATATTATACTCAATTTTGCATTGGGGGGGGGGGGGGGGGGACCCGACTACATGACATGTGGTGGAACAGGCCAGCCCAGTTTTGGTCGGTGCGTCAAAGAGAAATAGAGAGAGAGAGAGAGAGAGAAACCACTATGCAAAGCTCTGTAGGGGGAGGTATCAGCCGCTGTGACGCTCTAGGTGACGCATCTCAAGGCAGGATGCTCCAAGGCAAAATTTTTCATTCTTCTACAATTGAAAAATTTCCGGAACCACGAGATTGCTAGCTGTTCCTGGGACTTCGGTAGTGACATTAGGCGTACTGATTATGGCGCTTGGAACTTCTGGTACGCCGTCTTTCTTGCCTTGTATCACCAAAGCTTCTAAAGACTTCTCCAAAAAATTACGTGGTACAAAGTGCAAAGAAAATCATCAACAGGGAAAAGGGCAAAACAGTAATACTAACCACCGCTGCATACAAAAATTATTTGGAATATGAAGAAAAACGAGCAAACCGAAACAAGAAAATTCGAAATGAAACCTGTTTGTTTGGAAGAACCAAAGGACATAGCCACAACGAAGGCGAAGAAGCAGAAAACGACAGCTGGAAAGACTAGTCCGGTCGGACGTTAGCCGTGTCCAAGTGTACGGCCTAGCGTTTAAGGGGAGACGGAAGGCAAGTGGGCTTCAAAAATTCGGTTTTTAGATTTTAGCATATTTGAAATACCTGGTCTTTCCTGCGTGAAACAGTTTTTGTTTTATGTAAATAAATGCCACACCTTCCTTTTTGCGCCTTGCAGGGATAATGCACAGCATTCTTTTACTCCTTGTATATTATTTCATGCTTATATTGTTTTATCGCTTCAATGTTTCCTACCCTGTATCTACTCTCGATATACTTGTCTGTTAGCACTCGTAACGTCGCTGCTCTCGATCGTTAAGTCCACGCCGTCATCCACTGCGTTGTCCTGGTGAGAGGTAATGTGTGAAGGTTGGTATCCTCGGCTTGGCCATAAGAAGAAATGTAGGGAATTTAGAAAACATGAAAAAAGTTGCATGGGCTATCTTTTTCTATAAGCTTTCCACAAATGAAAATCAAGTGCACGGTCTTTGCCCGCCTGATCCTGACACCACTAACATTCTTTACCTGCATCAGCAATAAATAAAATTAAACCGATATTTAGAGACCTTTGTAAAGTTACCTTGTTGAAGAAATGTCTTCATGCAAAAACCCACAATTTAAATGAATGTGTGAATTCTTTCATTTGGAACCGGTTAGTGAAAACTGTATTTGTTCAGTTTACAACCCTCAAATTTGGTGTTTATGATACTATTTTATGCTCCAGTGACGGTGTAATTAGAAAACTGGATGTTTTGGAATTATTCGGCATAAAAATAGTGGAAATACTGCAAAATCCTTGGTGCAACTAGATAAAGACAGAATCCGCAAAGCAGATATTGCTAATTTAAATGTACAAAAGAAGCCAGACAGATAAGAAGAGGGAGCAAGAGAAGAAAAGAACATCAGTATGATTCAGATAATGCTGAGTATGGTGGAGGAAAATATTAGTCGTAAGTCTCATCAATAACTTTACTAGAATTGCAATATTAAACTTTAAATGGATTTTTCTAAAAACTACATTTTTTGAACTTGCAGATACCATTATTTGATGAACTAATGGGGTTGTAAATATGAAATTTGGTCAATTTGTACTGCAGATGGTAATAAGTTATTACAAGTAAATTGAGAACCACCAAATAATCAAACTCTTTTATAACGATTAATGTATAAAAGAAGTTAAATTTTGCTAGTGAAAGAATAATTTTTCTTCTTAAAAACCGTGGGAGGTATTATGTTCATTTTACTTGTAAATATAGGCATATATGTTATACGTGTGAAGTAAAAATTTCATTGTTTCATCACTTACAGTTCTTTTGAAAAGTGTACCTATTCGAAGGATAAAATAGCCTTCCGTCTCCCCTTAAGACCTCCAGAGAGATGTGCCATGCCATCTGCCGACTTTAATAGCTGATGGGAAGTTTGCAGATAGACCTATTCTCTGTTTAACTGTGTGTCTTTCTTTACTTCGAACTGTCGTGGAACTGAATCGTATACAGCGTCTATACCAACAATCAGAGTCAAATCCCACACGTACAGAATCACTCACATACTAAATAACTTCCCAGCAACGTTCTCCGTCACACGACACATTTCTTTCGTGGGATCACAGAAGTGCTACAAAGTGAGCCGCTCCGCCCATCGAAAATAATTATAGAACTCCGCCGCTAAAATCGTCGCCAGCTACAGGAAAGGTGTCAAACAAAAGAGTATGCGTGGACAGAATTTCTAATTGGTGTTATAAATCGCAGCTTGCTCTAAATGTGGAAAACTGTAGATCACTGCAGATGAGTAGAAAACCAGTTCTTCAATGTTCGAGTACAGTATCAGTGGTGTGTTGCTTGGTTTCGATCAAGAAGCAAGTATTACGGAAATTCTACGGGAACTCAAATTGGGATCCCCAGAGGAAGACGACGTTCGTTTTGTGGAAGACTGTTGAGAAACTTTAGATAGTTGGCATTTGCAACTGAGTGCAAAGCGGTTCTACTGCTACAAAAGCACATCTTACGTAAGGACAGCGAAGACAAGGTAAGAGCTCGTACGAAAGCATATAGATGGCCATTTTACCTCCGCTTTATTTGGGAGCGTAACAGGAGAGCGAATTACTAACAGTGGTACAATGTACTTTCCGACATGCATTGTATGTTGGCTTTCAGAGTAGTTATGTATCAGTAGATGTAGATCTCCTACAGTCTCACTGTTTCCTCATTACAATGCGTCGTTTAGTGAGGTCAGTAACCTAAAGTGGTTGGTGGAAGAAACACGGAAAGGCGAAACACTGTAAGAAAAAAAAGGGAGACATACTGACAAGTTTCGTGGTGATATGTGCCGAACGCAGCATTGCGGAAACACGTAAGGGTCACATTTAGTTAACGGGCAGAAGCAGCAGTTACGGAGTACCGCCAAGCATGCTCTCCAGCAACGCAACCCCAATTACGCCGAAACTGGTGGCCAAGAAGTGCGGTAAGAAGCACCGGCACGACTCTTCTAAGCTCTCCCGCGGAAAGAATGGGCCGATTCTGGAAATCCGAGACAATCCGGCGGCGTGCGCCATCAATATGGAGGCGCGCTAATTAACGCAAGAACGCTGCGGCATTTCCGCCCGAGTCGATGGCCGAACCTCTCAGCGAAGCTGGCGCGCTCCGAAAAATCCGTGGGCGGACAGAGCAGCAATCGTTAGCGGCACGCCGTATTTCCGTAATTAGCGGACGCACACAAAGGCATCTCGAAATCACGCTACAAGATTTATCACAACAGCTAATTAAAGGAAATTCTAAGCTGCTCAAGAAGTCGCGTCAGAAGGAGACGCGATATCACAGAGTAAAACACTTAGTTTTTCGTACTGGTAGGGTAATGCTTATTACAGTCGTTCGCGAAGTGGCTTATGACAAAGAACGACTTAATTCCCAGGAAGCTATATAGTCGGAGGCAAATGCGTATTACAAACTGATACTAATTCATAAATTTATTCGCACAACACTTCTTCCCTTACCTCTAGTTTTTCCATTCCATCCCACAAATACCCCTCCGAATTTCCTATACACCTGGAGATCTTTCTGCAGCTATTGACCCCCCCCCCCCCCCCTATAACTATTTAAATTCTGTTTCTGCTGATTTTCAGACCATATATTCCGTCCTTCGTAACAGCACACAGAGCAAACAGGCTGGAAACTTGCGATATGTTGATTGACCAAAATAGTTGGCACTTAGCTGGTAACATTTTTCGTCGTTGTTCCTCGTGGTTCACGTCTAGAGGTGTTGTTCCTCGCTTTCCTTTAGAATATTGACGAAATATTTGGATTCTCAGAAGTTCACGTCTTTGATCTTGTTGTATCAATTTTAATCAAAACAGTGAACACGTTTCAGTTTTCCCTTTGCCGGCCGGTGTGGCCGAGCGGTTCTAGGCGCTTCAGTCTGGGACCGCGCGAACGCTACGGTCGCAGGATCGAATCCTGGCGTCGGGCATGGCTGTGTATGATGTCCTTAGGTTAGTTAGGTTTAAGTAGTTCTAAGTTCTAGGGGACTAATGACCTCAGATGTTAAGTCCCATAGTGCTCAGAGCCATTTGAAGCATTTTTTCAGTTTTCACTTTGTTGATATATTCTTGAAATCATTTCGCAGGTTTTAAATAACACTTATTCACTGTGGTTCCCAATTATAGAAAGATACTTTTGAGCATTGTTATTTAGACATAATGAGCAACAATCACCCAACTTTGACCACATGCGGCCATACACAACTTCTCTCAGCTGCACAGCAGCTCTCTTACTTTCACCCACTGATTGTCCATAGATAGTTAAGTAGAAACACAACACCACATTGGTGTAAGATTATTAAATTTCTCCACGCTTACATACCTCTCCGGCATTAACATTCTCAAAATAATCGAGACAGTTTTCTCGTAAGAAAGTTACAAAATTTACAACAATTAAGAAAGGGTATCACAAAATGTGAGATAAAACATCTCGTATCCGGAGATTATACGTGCTACATAGAACATGATGTAGTCACCAATTGCAAAAAACGGCTCTGAGCACTATGGGACCCAACTGCTGTGGTCATAAGTCCCCTAGAACGTAGAACTACTTAAACCTAAGTAACCTAAGGACATCACACACATCCATGCCCGAGGCAGGATTCGAACCTGCGACCGTAGCGGTCGTGCAGTTCCAGACTGTAGCGCCTTTAACCGCTCGGCCACTTCGGCCCGCACCAATTGCATTACAAGTTGCACGTCACATCAAGCGATACAATTCCATTCTTAGTTGCTTTACGTAATACATCTGCTGTCACTAACAGAAATGGAGTACTATACCTTTATCAAATACTAGCAAGCTGAAACGCCAGTATTTACAAGCCGGGCGGTTATAAATGAAATTGAGCTACTCCGTGGGCTGTAATGATCGTATGGTAGCGGGACTTGGTAGATACGCTAACGTTTTAATGCAGAACCGATAAACGATAGGAAAAAAGTTAGTTCTGATTGGGCCACCAGGTGCAAATCTGGCGCTTTACAGTGTTTTTCTGACGGTATGACATCCACGCTGTTGTCTGAAAAACCATAGCGTGAGTGAACAGTATGGCTACCGAGAAGAATGAAACCGTTTTTTGTGAACGGTAGTAATTACAATGGTGCACTGAGAGAATACTGTCGACTGAAAGGTCTGAGGTGAGGCCCCTTGCCACTGAATGATTTAAAGAAGATGACAATGAAATTCGAAAACACGCTTGAGCTTGATGTGGCATCTAGGAAAGAAAGATGTTTTGTCCCGGAGTAAGTTATTGACGAGGTTGCTGTTGCTCTAACTGATCATGTATCACGTGCCCATGCTAGTGCTAGGGCTCGTTCAGTGTCACGAGAATTGTCCACCCCATGGTCAACAGCAGGGAGAGTCTCGAAGTCTATTTTACGCTGGCACCCGCATAAGATCCGCAGTCCGCCAGGTTAGCCGAGAGCGGTAATCCGCTGCTTTCTGGACTCGGGTAGGCCCGCCGGCCCCGGATCGAATCCACCCGCCGGATTAACAACGAAGGCCGGTATGCGGGCCAGCCTGGATGTGGTTTTTAGGCGGTTTTCCAAATCCCTCTAGGTGCATACTGGGCTGGTCCCCACGTCCCGCCTCAGTTACACGACTCACAGACATTTGAAACACATACGCACTTTTCCATGATTTACACTAGACGCAGTCAGATGGGGTACTCTGATTCCGTCCCGGGGGGTACGGGGTGGCGGCAGGAAGGGCATCCGGCCACCCCTTCAAATTAACATGCCATGTGCGATTTAACCACGCCAAAAAATGCGGGACACAGGCGCAAGCGATAGATAGACCCGCATAAGATCCGCAGCAACGTTCTAAATTTGCTCTTCCGTTCCTGGCACTGATAGAAACTGACGACATGTGGCCGGGAAATATTCTATGGAGGACGAGGCACATTTTTCACAACAGTTTGCAGTGAATGCACAGAACTGCGAACAACGGGTTGTGATGGAAGAGGCAGTGCACTCGCTGTATGTGACTGTGTGGCGTGCATTCACAAGCACCCTTTCTCTCGGTCCCTTCTTCTTCGAACAGAATGAACCCGGAGGGTCCGCTAAGTGTACCGAGACCTCCATATTCAGCATATGGTTCCTGCTTAGGAAGACCGAAGCTGTGTGGAAACCACTGCTTTCACGCAAGATGGGCAACACCTCATGGTGCTCAGGAAGTGAAAGATCTGCTTAATGCAATCTTCCACGATGAAGTTATCTCGAGAGATTTTCCAGGTGCATGGCCTGCAAGATCATCTAATGTAAATCCATGTGATCTTTGCCCTTTAGGATATCTAAGAGAACGCGTTTAGCAGAGACAAGCTCGGTCTCTGCCTGATCCGAAGGCCCGTATATAGGTACACGTTTCAGATGTCAAAGGAACTGCTGCGAGAAACTGATCACATCGTTTTACGGACAGCATCTCGTCGATGTCTCCGATGCTCATATCGAAGCGGGGGTTAATAATAAAATAAACATTACACCTTTCTCACTTGTTAGGCAATCTTTCCACGTCCCACTCCCAGTCCATTACATAAAGAAATATTTCTGTCTGCCTTTCCTGCATTCACAGCGCCAGATTAGCAGCTGGTGGCCAAAATTGGAACTAATTGTTTCTAGTGTAAACCGGTTCCGCATTAACACGTAGAACAGCTACCAAGTTTCGCTGCCTGATGAAAATCGCAGCCCACACTGCATCTCTGTACTGGAAATCTCCGCTGCACTTTAATTCTACATCTACATTTACATGGTTACTCTGCAATTCACACTTAAGTGCCTGGCAGAGGGTTCGTCGAACCATTTTCATACTACTTCTCTACCATTCCACTCTCGAGTTGCGCGCGTGAAACAGGAACACCTAAATCTTTCCGTTCGAGCTCTGGTTTCTCTTATTTTATTATGATGATCATTTCTCCCTCCATAGGTGAGTGTCAACAAAATATTTTGGCATTCGGAAGAGAAAGTTGGTGACTGAAATTTCGTAAATATATCTCGCCGCAAGGAAAACCGCCTTTGTTTCAGTGAATGCCACCCTAACTCGCGTATCATATCAGTGGCATTCTCACCCCTATTGCGCGATAACACGAAACGAGCCGCCCTTCTTAGCACTTTTTCGATGTCCTCCGTCGATCCTACCTGGTAAGGACCCCACACCGCGCTGCAGGATTGCAGCAAAGGACGGAGAAGTGTAATGTAGGCTGTCTCTTTAGTGGGTTTGTCGCATCTTCTAAGTGTTCTGCCAACAAAGCGCAGTCTTTGTTTCGCCTTCCCCACAGTATTGTCTATGTGGTCTTTCCAATTTAAGTTGCGCGTAATTGTAATTCCTATTTATTTAGTCGAATTGACAGCCCTTAGATTTGTGCCATTTATCGGGACCAAAATTTATCGGATTTCTTTTAGTACCCATGTGGATGACCTCGCACTTTTCTTTGTTTAGTGCGAATTGCCAGCTTTCGCACTATACAGACATTTTCTCAAGATCATTTTGTAATTGGAATTGATCGTCTGATGATTTTACAGCGTCATTTGCAAACAATATAAGGGAGCTGCTCAGATTATCACCTAGATCATTTATGCAAATCAGGAACAGCAGAGGGTCTATGACACTACCTTGCGGAACGCCAGATATCACTTTTATTTTGCTCGATGTTTTACCGTCTATCGCTACGAACTGTGACCTCTCTGAGAGGAAATCACGAATCCAATCACACAACTGAGACGATACTCCATATGCACGCAGTTTGATTAATAGTCGCTTGCGAGGAACGGTATCAAAAACATTCTGGAAATCAAGGAATATGGAATCGATCTGAGATCCCTTGTCGACAGCACTCATTACTTCAAGGGAATAAAGAGCTAGCTGTGTTGCAGAAGAACGATATTTTCTGAATCCGTGTTGGTTATCTCTCAATAAGTCATTTTCTTCAAGGTGCTTCATAATGTTCGATTACAGTATGTGCTCCAAAATCCTTGCATCCATATGGGATATATTTATTAAATTTTTATCCTTAAGTAAGAAATTCTTGCAGACGAAGAATGGTATAAGTAAGTAATAGCTACGGGGTTTATCCACCATTCCTGGAATTCTTCAGGTGGAGACTGCAACACGATGTGTCCAGAGAATGTGCATGTGTGACTTATCGACGTCTTTCCGCGTTTTTTCTAGGCGCTCCAGTCCGGAGCCGCGCTGCTGCTACGGTGGCAGGTTCGAATCCTGCCTCGGGCATGGATGTGTGTGCTGTCCTTAGGTTAGTTAAGTTTAAGTAGTTCTAAGTTCTAGGGGACTGATGACCACAGCAGTGGAGTCCCATAGTGCTCAGAGCCATTTGAACCACTTTTTTCCGCGTTTAACGTGGAATCATTGACATGAAGGACATGGTAGCATCACACAGACAAATAGTGCAGTAGGTTGATTGTCATGCATTGCCTGCAGAGGGAAAGGCGACGGGATGGACTCAGGAGAGGAGTAAGGTAAGCAGAACTGGCACGGGTCTTTCTAAACGGGTAGCTCCACCAGAAAATCGCACGATTGACTTTCACTGACGAATACACAGATGAACACAGCATAAACCTGGGGAAAAGATATGAACAGAGCATCAGCACAACTGTCATAACCGATTTCCGGAAGTTGAATTGAGATCTATAGTTGCCACCAGACATTTTCCGCTGATTTACTACATATAAGAGGACTGCAGCCAGATTCAACTGGAACATCGAATGTCATTCTGTGGTCAGATGGGCGCCATTATGTACGTAGGCTGTCTGGCGTGGTGTTACACGAAGCAGTGATTCTCAAGACTTATACCTCTCCAACACCTGCAGTCATGGTGTGGGGAACTACTGGATATTGAATATAGCAACAGGATTGACTTGGATTTTATTGCATGAGGTCTGAATGGTCCTCAGAATGTTGGAAGATTGATAAATTATTTTGTCGTACCTCTCATGACCGGACCGAGCGAGGTGGCGCAGTGGTTAGACACTGGACTCGCATTCGGGAGGACGACGGTTCAATCCCGCGTCCGGCCATCCTGATTTAGGTTTTCCGTGATTTCCCTAAATCACTCCAGGCAAATGCCGGGATGGTTCCTCTGAAAGGGCACGGCCGACTTCCTTCCCCATCCTTCCCTAATCCGATGAGACCGATGACCACGCTGTCTGGTCTCCTTCCCCAAAACAACCAACCAACCAATCTCATGACCGGGGCACTAAAATGAATATTTCTCCAGGATAGTACACTACTGTCACACTTCAAACACCTCGAGGAATTTATAAATCCTTGACAGGACTGCCCGGATTTCTCTCCTGTAGAGCTTGTCTGGGATGTGATTGGAAGGAGTGTACTTTTATACCAACCTTCAGGCACCTTTCTTCATGTGCTGGAACAGTATACTGATGTGTTTTTGACATTGTAAGAGATTTCTGAAGACTTCTTTCGGAGGTTGTTTGTTTGGATGTCACAATGAATAAAACGATATATTCGTGCCCGTGTGGTTCACCCACAATACTGATACTGATCATAGAGATCAGTTCCGACTAAAGTTATACTTTAATCATAATCATCTTGTGGTGCATTACAACACGTAATGGCAGCGAAATCTCCGCCTATGTTTTGAGAAAGCGAAAAAGTGTAGTGCCAAGCGACCGTAGGTTAAGATGTAAGCCTATTTACTTCGCCAACAACAAAGGAGGACGTACCACAACTTCATAACTATGACAAGTTGTATATTGTGTAGCAGAATAGCTAACAAAATAAATGGACAATAACATCATGTAAGTTAAAAATAAAAATTAAACCCAATGATGATAGCCCAAAGTGCTGAAACATGTATGGATGAAACAAAAAAAAAAAGGTGTCTTGCATAAGGTGGAACTTCTCATCCCGACACTTTAATCATTTAATACACACTTGATATGCTGAAAATATCCACAATATTGGATAAATACTGCAATGGTTCTTTAAAGTGTAACACATTATATTCCTCTATGTGTATTCACAACCTGATGAAAGATGGTTCAAATGGCTCGGAGCACTATGGGACTTAACTTCTGAGGTCATCAGTCCCCTAGAACTTAGAACTACTTAAACCTAACTAACCTAAGGACATCACACATATCCATGCCCGAGGCAGGATTCGAACCTGCGACCGTAGCGGTCGCGCTGTTCCAGACTGTAGTGCCTAGAACCGCTCGGCCACCATGGCCGGCTGATGAAAAAACTCGGACACTGCTATGTAATGCACAGTCCACTACTAGATATAACAAAGAGCGGACCAGTCGGTGTAAAAGGAACTGGTCAGTTTTGTGTTGTCGGTACAGAAACACTAACAACAGAATTGGACTGTTAGGAGATATCAGTGACTAATCTCTGTTCGTCACCTGAATAACAAGGCAATGGCAGAGAAATAAACCCTTTCAATCGTAGCAGAGTCGACAGTTGGTGATGTGATTGTGAAGTGGAGACGTGAAAGAATAACCAGAGATAAACCAGGATCTGGTATATCTCACGTACTGATGGAGAGAGAGATCGTTGAGTATTGCTGAGGATGGTTGTATAAGTTCGCATTAAATCAGCGGAACGAATCATTCCACAGTTCCAAAGTACAGCCAGTACAAAGACTGTGCCTATGGAGCTAAAAAGAATTTGGTAAAAATGTCAAGCAGCTCCTCACAAGCCACACACTTCCGTAGTCAGTTTCAATTCCAAGCGACACTTGCGGAGCTGTAAGGAACGACGCCACTGGAGAGTGAATGACTGGAAACGATTGATTTGAAATGATGATTCGCTGTGGCAATTTGGTGGAAGGGTTTAGAATTGGCGAATGCCAGGTGAACTTTACTGGCCATCACTCCTTGTACTAACAGCGAAGTACATAAGATGTTGTCCTCCAGTGTTGGGGTGTTTCTCGTGAGGGTGTGGCCCCCTTGTTGCACTTAAGGAAACGTGAAATGTGGAGGGATACGGACACACTTTACAACAAAGTGTACTGCATACAGTAGAGGAACAGTTCAGAGCTGATGGTTGTATCACGACTATGCATTCTGTCATGAAGCAGCATTTGTGAGGTAGTGGCGAAGTGGACAATAACATTCCTGAAATATTTCCAGAATGAGATATTCACTCTGCAGTGGAGTGTGCGCTGATATGAAACTTCCTGGCAGATTAAAACTGTGTGCCCGACCGAGACTCGAACTCGGGACCTTTGCCTTTCGCGGGCAAGTGCTCTACCACTGAGCTACCGAAGCACCACTCACGCCCGGTACTCACAGCTTTACTTCTGCCAGTATCTCGTCTCCTATCTTCCAAACTTTACAGAAGCTCTCCTGCGAACCTTGCAGAACTAGCACTCCTGAAAGAAAGGATATTGCGGAGACATGGCTTAGCCACATCCTGCGGGCGTGAGTCGTGCTTCGGTAGCTCAGTGGTAGGGCACTTGCCCGCGAAAGGCAAAGGTCCCGAGTTCGAGTCTCGGTCGGGCACACAGTTTTAATCTGCCAGGAAGTTTCATATCAGCGCACACTCCGCTGCAGAGTGAAAATCTCATTCTGGAAACATCCCGCAAGCTGTGGCTAAGCCATGTCTCCGCAATATCCTTTCTTTCAGGAGTGCTAGTTCTGCAAGGTTCGCAGGAGAGCTTCTGTAAAGTTTGGAAGGTAGGAGACGAGGTACTGGCAGAAGTAAAGCTGTGAGTACCGGGCGTGAGTCGTGCTTCGGTAGCTCAGTGGTAGAGCACTTGCCCGTGAAAGGCAAAGGTACCGAGTTCGAGTCTCGGTCGGGCACACAGTTTTAATCTGCCAGGAAGTTTCATATTAGCGCACACTCCGCTGCAGAGTGAAAATCTCATTCTGGAAACATCCCGCAGGCTGTGGCTAAGCCATGTCTCCGCAATATCCTTTCTTTCAGGAGTGCTAGTTCTGCAAGGTTCGCAGGAGAGCGTCTGTAAAGTTTGGAAGGTAGGAGACGAGGTACTGGCAGAAGTAAAGCTGTGAGTACCGGGCGTGAGTCGTGCTTCGGTAGCTCAGTGGTAGAGCACTTGCCCGCGAAAGGCAAAGGTCCCGAATTCGAGTCTCGGTCGGGCACACAGTTTTAATCTGCCAGGAAGTTTCATATCAGCGCACACTCCGCTGCAGAGTGAAAATCTCATTCTGGAAACATCCCGCAGGCTGTGGCTAATCCATGTCTCCGCAATATCCTTTCTTTCAGGAGTGCTAGTTCTGCAAGGTTCGCAGGAGAGCTTCTGTAAAGTTTGGAAGGTAGGAGACGAGGTACTGGCAGAAGTAAAGCTGTGAGTACCGGGCGTGAGTCGTGCTTCGGTAGCTCAGTGGTAGAGCACTTTCCCGCGAAAGGCAAAGGTCCCGAGTTCGAGTCTCGGTGGGGCACACAGTTTTAATCTGCCAGGAAGTTTCATATCAGCGCACACTCCGCTGCAGAGTGAAAATCTCATTCTGGAAACATCCCGCAGGCTGTGGCTAAGCCATGTCTCCGCAATATCCTTTCTTTCAGGAGTGCTAGTTCTGCAAGGTTCGCAGGAGAGCTTCTGTAAAGTTTGGAAGGTAGGAGACGAGGTACTGGCAGAAGTAAAGCTGTGAGTACCAGGCGTGAGTCGTGCTTCGGTAGCTCAGTGGTAGAGCACCTGCCCGCGAAAGGCAAAGGTCCCGAGTTCGAGTCTCGGTCGGGCACACAGTTTTAATCTGCCAGGAAGTTTCATATCAGCGCACACTCCGCTGCAGAGTGAAAATCTCATTCTGGAAACATCCCGCAGGCTGTGGCTAAGCCATGTCTCCGCAATATCCTTTCTTTCAGGAGTGCTAGTTCTGCAAGGTTCGCAGGAGAGCTTCTGTAAAGTTTGGAAGGTAGGAGACGAGGTACTGGCAGAAGTAAAGCTGTGAGTACCGGGCGTGAGTCGTGCTTCGGTAGCTCAGTGGTAGAGCACTTGCCCGCGAAAGGCAAAGGTCCCGAGTTCGAGTCTCGGTCGGGCACACAGTTTTAATCTGCCAGGAAGTTTCATATCAGCGCACACTCCGCTGCAGAGTGAAAATCTCATTCTGGAAACATCCCGCAGGCTGTGGCTAAACCATGTCTCCGCAATATCCTTTCTTTCAGGAGTGCTAGTTCTGCAAGGTTCGCAGGAGAGCGTCTGTAAAGTTTGGAAGGTAGGAGACGAGGTACTGGCAGAAGTAAAGCTGTGAGTACCGGGCGTGAGTTGTGCTTCGGTAGCTCAGTGGTAGAGCACTTGCCCGCGAAAGGCAAAGGTCCCGAGTTCGAGTCCTGGTCGGGCACACAGTTTTAATCTGCCAGGAAGTTTCATATCAGTGCACACTCCGCTGCAGAGTGAAAATCTCATTCTGGAAACATCCCGCAGGCTGTGGCTAAGCCATGTCTCCGCAATATCCTTTCTTTCAGGAGTGCTAGTTCTGCAAGGTTCGCAGGAGAGCTTCTGTAAAGTTTGGAAGGTAGGAGACGAGGTACTGGCAGAAGTAAAGCTGTGAGTACCGGGCGTGAGTCGTGCTTCGGTAGCTCAGTGGTAGAGCACTTGCCCGCGAAAGGCAAAGGTCCCGAGTTCGAGTCTCGGTCGGGCACACAGTTTTAATCTGCCAGGAAGTTTCATTCCTGAAATAGACTGACCTGTCAACAGTTCCTACCAGAATGCAGTGGCACACCTTTGGGATAAGTTACAAATTAGACTTTAGAAGAGTTCTCTGTGTCCAACATCACAACCTTCTCAGGTTTTGGATGTTGAGAAAGAGTAGGCTGCCGTTTCTCCACAGAGCATTCAGACGCTTCGTTGAAACTATCGTCTGCAGAGCTGAAACCGTCATAAAAGCAAAGGGTGAATATGCCTCATAATAATATCCACTAATAGTTGTCTTTTGATACAGAAGTGGTCCGCAAAAATGCATCCCAGTATCATAGTCAATCTGTTGTAGAATATTACAACATATTCTGATCTCTAAACGTAATAAGCTATTTTGAACAGAATGAGTAGCTCCATGACAACTAGGTAACTCGCAATTTTCTCCTATGGCACCCTGAAATTCACGGATCGACACAAGGAGGAAGATGTAGCGTTTCTTCTGAAAACATTTGACTGACTATCATACTGTTGTGTACATAGTTCCGCGTAGTCAGCGCGTACACAACTTTCCCACTAGAGCGCGCCCCGCTAAGCACAACAGCGCAGGCGCAGCGCTCGTCTGTCTTTGCACTACGAGATGGCGCTGTCTTAGAGATGGACCAAATTCTGCTTCCGCCGATCCGCGTATTAATATGTAACGCAGCCAATGAGATTGCTGCTAATGTAGAACCTTTTCTCCTCGCGGATCACACTCGCGCAGTGATACATGAACGCGCGAGGCATTATAACGAGTCTACAGACCTCCGATTAGTCAATCTGCATTAGTCTGTACCAGTCTATAGTCAAGTTTCAGTCTGCGCCTAATAAGATTATCATGTTCCTGTACATAGCCATGAAGAGAAATGTATAGATACTTTGTCAAGTATCAGAGATATGTGAGAATAAGATTAACGTACCAAGACCAAAGGAACTGCAGATTGTCAATTGTAAATAGCATCCAGAACCAAGTTATTTCTATGCTTTTTATTGTTTTAATAAATGTGTGTGAAAATTAATCAAGTTCTGTTTAAGGTTGGTCACCGTCAATCTGCTACTCTAAGCGTGCAAGTGGCATTTCTATCGTCTGACCTAACGGCAGAAGATAAACACGCCACGATAAGACCACGAGACATATTGCTGACACTCACCTACTTCGTTAGAGCGACAAGTCAAATAATCTGATGGTGTGTGTACCGAAGGTCTTACAGTACGCACACCACACATACCAAGGCCTATTAACGAAGCTACGATGATATGGGACATCAAATTAAAGTTATGTCTGGATTGGTAGCTAGCACACAGTTTGTTGCCTTTGACAGAGAGTTATCAACATGCGAAGATATGCCCCAAGGAATTGTGTTGGGACCTTTGCTGTTCGTTTTGGTATACTAATGACCTGGAAAACGAACTGATAGTAACACCAGACTTTTTGCCGATGTTTCAGTTATCTGTTATACATATAAAGCAGAGTGTATGCGTATATGTATAGGATCCTTTTCCAAACTCCTGTATCCATTTAAACAAAATTTGGCATAGAAACAGCAGGCCTTATGGGTATCAGCACTCTAGGGTATCTACCTTCCTAGCTCCAGTAGGAGTACAGATATGGTCAAAAATGTTTTTCACAGCCTTTGGCATACAGGCTGGCCTACACGACAGGCATGTCGTGTTGGAACTGTTGGCATGCCAAAACATTATGCTTTGCAGGGCAGCCTATATATGAGATTCTCTCCCTGTCTCTCTCTTTCTCTCTCTCTCTTTGTTGTGTTGTGGCTCACTGCCTGGTGCAAGTCTTCTTACATGATGCCATTCAGGTGAGTTGCATGCTGGTGACAATGAAATGATCATGAGGACAACACATCATCAGTCCTCAACCACAGAAAATGTCTGACAGGGCTGGGAATCAAACCAGGTCGCCTTCGCTTGGTATCAGTCCCACTGACCCTACAGCTATTGAGCCACGGGCAGATGTGGGAAACAGTTTTGTGGGCCGTGACAGGTACATTGCTCTAGGTAACAGGTGTGTAGTGCTGGAGCAGTATGTGGCTGCTTCATCGACCTGCTTTGCAATGTGGTCTGTTAGTTAGGGGAAAATGAATGAATTTCAAGCTTCTTATGTGCAGTCTGCCCAGCATGGCAAGTTTTTTGTGGGAGAAGTATCGGCCTGCTTTATTGAGCAGTACTGCAGGGCTACATGTGCCGATAATCATGGATGGGAACAGATTGAGATGGCTAGACGAGGGGATGGACAGACCAAAGGGTAAGAGGAACTTGAAAGAGAGAGGGGAGGAAGGGGCATATGGAAGGTGTAGATGGAGAATGGACAGATAGAAAAGAAAGAGAAGGAGGCACTGGAAAGAGGAGGATATGGTCAGAGAGAGAGAAAGAGAGAGAGAGGAAAGTATGGTCAGAGAGAGGAGGCGGAGGAAACTGAAAAAGAGAGGGGAGGAAATGACGGTATAGTATGGGGATATGGAAATGGACAGGTGTGGTCGGAGGATGAACTGAACAGGTAGACGGAGGAAGAGGTGAACACAGAGAGGGGATGGAGGAGGTGTGTTCAAAAATTATGTCGAATGCACATGCAAGTGAAGCCGCGAGTAAAAGGCTAATCTATAATAATGTAATGTTAGAAATAAGCTGTACAAATATTCAGTCATATCTTGAGGCTCCTTCAGACTGATTTAAAGATTGGAAACTCACTTTAAGCTAGAGGAATGTAGAGCCATGAACATAAAAAACAAAAGACAGAGTAAGCTATTACTATAGTATGAGAGAGTCACAGTTGATGTCGATCAGCTCATTGGGAATAGTTAGGTAGGAATGTGATGTAGAACAATAACATAGGCTCAGTGGGAAATGAAGAAAGGGGCAGACTTCAGTTGATTGGTAGAATACCTGGCAAATCAAATCAGTCTGCAAAAGAGATAGCTTACAAAATACTTGTGTGGATAATTCTAGATTATCGCTCGATTGTGTTGGACTCACACCAGATAGGCCTAGTAGGGTATGCTGAACGTATTCAAAGAAGAGTAGAACAACTGGTGACAGGACTTTTAGACCAAAGGGAGAGCGTCCCAGTACTTGTGGATGTTTGAAGATAGACCGTAGCTATCCTCCTAAGGCCCACTTTCAAAAATTAGAGACGTAGTTTTAAGTGAGGAATTTTACTAACGTGCTATAACGACCTACGCGTCACTTCCGTAAGTAGGTACCTAGACGGTAAGGTCAGACTTATTACAGCACCGGCACTGGCGTTTATGGCGTCATCTGTTCTGCACTCTACACACGAATAGACCGCTATGAAGCATTAATACATGATATAATGGCTAGCACCCTCTGTAGTATACTTCACGGTGGTTTGCCAGAGAATGAACGTAGGTGTAAAAATGCGTACTGAAAGCTACCTTTTCGTCACAGGCTGCATAGAGTCCCAGTGCTTACACTGTCGAATCACGATAATGTGACCACCGTCTATGTGCAACGTATACGTGTAATATCCACTTACAGGCGGCAGGTGCAAGCTCTGTCAACGGAGGGTATATAAAGCGTGTCGGGGACGGCGGAAAACAGTGTTGTCGTTTTCGTAGTGTGAATACAGAGAGATTTATACAACTTCCAAAAGGGCATGATCATTGGAATTCGGGCCAAGGATGCAGGCAATTCTGAAACAGTTATGTTTGTAAACTGTTCATGTGCCGCGGTGGTTAAAGTAAGTCATCCACGTCAAAATGACGCTGTCCAAAACCGACGCAAAGGCAACTGTGTTGCACCATGCGCCATAGATACAAAGGGTGTACGATGGCTTTCGAGATGGGTACGGGCGAATAGAGACCCATCTGTTGATAAGGTGACCGCCCAGATGAAACATGTGTCCTCAACGATCGCTCAGCGAACATTACTGTGTGTATGCCTTCGTAGTAGGTGCCTGGTTCATGCAGCTACGCTGACTGCTGTTAGTAGCTAACGAAGGCTGGAATTTGCACTCCAATACCGCAACTGGACGTTCACCACGTGGCATCAGGTAGCCTCTTCAGAGGAATCGCCTGTTATGCCCGATCGGATAGACGGCCGTTGGCGTGTACGGCGTGAAACGTCTGAAAGCGAATACCCTGCAACAATCGTCGGAAGCGTCCAGGCCGGAGGAAGGAGCGTTATGCTCTGGATAAGGCTTTTCTGGCATTCCCTGTGTGACCTCGTCATTCCGGACGGCACAGTGTATAAACACAGATATGCATCTATCCTTGGGAACCCCGCAACCGTACCCTCTTCGATACGATGACATTTACCAGTAGGACAATGCAAAGTGTCACACAGCTCGCACTGTGGATGCGTAGTTTGAATAGCATTAGGATGAGTTCACTGTGCTCCCATGGCCGCCAAACTCTCTGGGATTAAACCCAACTGGGTATCTTTGGGACCACCTCGATTGGGCTGTTCCCGCCATGGATCCTCAACCGAGAAACGTAGCTCAATTGAATACGGCACTGAAGTCGGCAAGCCTTCATGTCCCTGTTCGCACCTTACAGAACCTCACTGGCATTCTTCCTTCGCTAGTCTGCCCCTGGTAGCTGAATGGTCAGCGCGACGGAATGCCATACCTAACGGCTCGGGTTAGATTCCCGGCTGGGTCGGAGATTTTCTCCTCTCAGGGACTGGGTGTTGTTGTGTCCTGATCATCTTCATTTCATCCCCATCGACACGCAAGTCACCAAAGTGGCGTCAACTCGAAAGACTGGCACCAAGAGAACGGTCTACCCGACGGCAGACCCTAGCCACACGGCATTTAGATTTGCCGGCCGCTGTGGAAGAGCGGTTCTAGGCGCATTAGTCTGGAACCGCGCGACTGCTGCGGTCGCAGGTTCGAATCTTACCTCGGGCATGGATGTGTGTGATGCACTTAGGTTAGTTAGGGTTAAGTAGTTCTAAGTTCTAGCTTTACTGTATGGTTAAATGATGATGGCGTTCTCTTGGGTAAAATATTCCGGAGGTAAAATAGTCCCCTAGTCGGATCTGCGGGCGGGGACTACTCAAGAGGACGTCGTTATCAGGAGAAAGAAAACTCGCGTTCTACCGATCGGAGCGTGGAATGCCAGATCCCTTAATCGGGCAGGTAGGTTATAAAATTTAAAAAGGGAAATCGATAGGTTGAAGTTAGATATAGTGGCAATTAGCGACGTTCGGTGACAAGAGGAACAAGACTTTTGATCAGGTGAATACTGGGTTATAAATACAAAATCAAATAGGGGTAATGCAGGAGTAGGTTTACTACAAACAGCATAGTGAACTCATTATTGTGGCCAAGATAGACACGAAGCCCACCCCTACTACAGTAGTACAAGTTTATATGCCAACTAGCTCTGCAGATGACGAAGAAATTGAAGAAATGTTTGATGAGATAAAAGAAATTATTCAGTTAGGGAAGGGAGACAAAAATTTAATAGTCATGGGTGACTGGAATTCGATAGTAGGAAAAGGAAGAGAAGGAAACATAGTGGGTGAATATGGATTGGAGGGAAGAAATGAAAGAGGAAGCCGCCTGGTAGAACTTTGCACAGAGCGTAACTTAATCATAGCTAACACTTCGTTCAAGAATTATGAAAGAAGGTTGTATACAGGGAAGAATCCTGGAGATACTAGAAGGTATTAGATAGATTATATAATGGTAAGACAGAGATTTAGGAACCAGGTTTTAAATTGTAAGACATTTCAAGGGGCAGATGTGGACTCTGACCACAATCTATTGGTTATGACCTGTAGATTAAAACTGAAGAAACTGCAAAAAGGTGTGAATTTAAGGAGATGGGACCTGGATAAACTGACTGAACCAGAGGTTGTACAGAGTTTCAGGGAGAGCATAAGGGAACAATTGACAGGAATGGGGGAAAGAAATACAGTAGAAGAAGAATGGGTAGCTTTGAGGGATGAAGTAGTGAAGGCAGCAGAGGATCAAGTAGGTAAAAAGACAAGGGCTAGTAGAAATCCTTGCGTGACAGAAGAAATATTGAATTTAATTGATGAAAGAAGAAAATATAAAAATGCAGTAAATGAAGTAGGCAAAAAGGAATACAAACGTCTCAAAAATGAGATCGACAGGAAGTGCAAAATGGCTAAGCAGGGATGGCTAGAGGACAAATGTAAGGATGTAGAGGCTTATCTCACTAGGCGTAAGATAGATACTGCTTACAGGAAAATTAAAGAGACCTTTGGAGAAAAGAGAACCAGTTGCATGAATGTCAAGAGCTCAGATGGAAACCCAGTTCTAAGCAAAGAAGGGAAAGCAGAAAGGTAGAAGGAGTATATAGAGTGTCTATACAAGGGCGATTTACTTCAGGGCAATATTATGGAAATGGAAGAGGATGTAGATGAAAATGAAGAGGGAGATATAATACTGCGTGAAGAGTTTGACAGAGCACTGGAAAACCTAAGTCGAAACAAGGCCCCAGGAGAAGACAACATTCCATTAGAACTATTGACAGCCTTGGGAGAGCCAGACTTACAAAACTCTACCGTCTGGTGAGCAAAATGTATGAGACAGGTGAAATACCCTCAGACTTCAAGAAGAATATAAAAATTCCAATCCCAAAGAAAGCAGGTGTAAACAGATGTGAAAATTACCGATCTATCAGTTTAATATCTCACGGCTGCAAAATACTAACATGAATTCTTTACAGACGAATGGAGAAACTGGTAGAAGCCGACCTCGGGGAAGATCAGTTTGGATTCCGTAGAAATATTGGAACACGTGAGGCAATACTGACCCTACGACTTATCTTAGAAGCTAGATTAAGAAAAGGCAAACCTACGTTCCTAGCATTTGTAGACTTAGAGAAAGCTTTTGACAATGTTGACTGTAATACTCTGTTTCAAATTCTGAAGGTGGCAGGGGTAAACTACAGGGAGCGAAAGGCTCTTTACAATTTGTACAGAACCCAGATGGCAGTTAAAAGAGTCGTGGGGCACGAAAGGGAAGCAGTGGTTGGGAAGGGAGTGAGACAGCGTTATAGCTTCTCCCCAATGTTGATCAATCTGTGTATTGAGCAAGCAGTAAAGGAAACAAAAGAAAAATTCGGAGTTGGTATTAAAATCCATGGAGAACAAATAAAATCTTTGATGTTCACCGATGACATTGTAATTAAGTCAGGGACAGCAAAGGACTTGAAAGAGCAGTTGAACGGAATGGACAGGAGGGTATAAGATGAACATCAACAAAAGAAAAACGAAGATAATGGAATGGACAGGAGGGTATAAGATGAACATCATCATCATCATCATCATCATTGAAGACTGATTATGCCTTTCAGCTTTCAGTCTGGAGCATAGCCCCCCTTATAAAATTCCTCCATGATCCCCTATTCAGTGCTAACATTGGTGCCTCTTCTGATGTTAAACCTATTACTTCAAAATCATTCTTAACCGAATCCAGGTACCTTCTCCTTGGTCTGCCCCGACTCCTCCTACCCTCTACTGCTGAACCCATGAGTCTCTTGGGTAACCTTGCTTCTCCCATGCGTGTAACATGACCCCACCATCTAAGCCTGTTTGCCGTGACTGCTACATCTATAGAGTTCATTCCCAGTTTTTCTTTGATTTCCTCATTGTGGACACCCTCCTGCCATTGTTCCCATCTACTAGTACCTGCAATCATCCTAGCTACTTTCATATCCGTAACCTCAACCTTGTTGATAAGGTAACCTGAATCCACCCAGCTTTCGCTCCCATACAACAAAGTTGGTCGAAAGATTGAACGGAGCACAGATAACTTAGTCTTGGTACTGACTTCCTTCTTGCAGAAGAGAGTAGATCGTAGCTGAGCGCTCACTGTATTAGCTTTGCTACACCTCGCTTCCAGTTCTTTCACTATGTTGCCATCCTGTGAGAATATGCATCCTAAGTACTTGAAACCGTCCACCTGTTCTAACTTTCTTCCTCCTATTTGGCACTCAATCTGTTTATATTTCTGTCCCACTGACATTACTTTCGTTTTGGAGATGCTAATCTTCATGCCATAGTCCTTACATTTCTTATCTAGCTCTGAAATATTACTCTGCAAACTTTCAATCGAATCTGCCATCACAACTAAGTCATCCGCATATACAAGACTGCTTATTTTGTGTTCACATATCTTAATCTCACCCAGCCAGTCTATTGTTTTCAACATATGATCCATAAATAATATGAACAACAGTGGAGACAGGTTGCAGCCTTGTCTTACCCCTGAAACTACTCTGAACCATGAACTCAATTTACCGTCAACTCTAACTGCTGCCTGACTATCCATGTAAAGACCTTTAATTGCTTGCAAAAGTTTGCCTCCTAATCCATAATCTCGTAGAACAGACAATAACTTCCTCCTAGGAAACCGGTCATATGCCTTTTCTAGATCTATAAAGCATAGATACAATTCCCTGTTCCACTCATAGCACTTCTCCATTATTTGCCGTAAGCTAAAGATCTGGTTCTGACAACCTCTAGGAGGCCTAAACCCACACTGATTTTCATCCAATTGGTCCTCAACTAATACTCGCACTTTCCTTTCAGCAATACCTGAGAAGATTTTACCCACAACGCTGATTAAAGAGATACCTCTGTAGTTGTTACAATCTTTTCTGTTTCCATGTTTAAATATTGGTGTGATTACTGCTTTGGCCAGTCTGATGGAACCTGTCCTGACTCCCAGGCCAGTTGAATTATCCTGTGTAGCCATTTAAGACCTGACATTCCACTGTATTTGATGAGTTCCGACTTAATTTCATCCACCCCAGCTGCTTTATTGCACTGCAATCTATTGACCATTTTCTCCACTTCCTCAAATGTGATCCTATCTCCATCATCATTCCTATCCCATTCTACCTCGAAATCTGAAACATTAGTGATCGTATTTTCACCTACATAGAGCAACTCATCAAAATATTCCCTCCATCTGCCCAAGGCATCCACAGGATTCACCAGCAGTTTTCCGGACCTGTCCAAAATACTTGTCATTTCCTTCTTACCTCCCTTTCGAAGACTGATAATTACACTCCAGAATGGTTTTCCAGCAGCTTGACCCATAGTCTCCAACCTGTTTCCAAAGTCTTCCCAAGATTTCTTCTTGGATGCTGCAATTATCTGTTTGGCTTTGTTTCTTTCTTCAACATAACTTTCACTGTCTACCTGAGTTCTAGTATGTAGCCATTTTTGATACGCCTTCTTTTTCCTTTTACATGCTGCCTTGACTGTGTCATTCCACCAAGCTGTTTGCTTCATCCTACTTTTACACACTACTGTTCCAAGACATTCTTTACCCACTTCTAGTACTGCTTCCCTGTACCTTGTCCATTTCTTTTCTAATGACTGTAATTGATTACATTGAACTAACTGGTACCTTTCTGAGATCGCTGTTATGTACTTGTGCCTGATTTCCTTATCCTGAAGTTTCTCCACTCTTATCCTCCTACATATGGACCTGACATCCTGCACTTTCGGCCTCACAATCCCAATTTCACTGCAGATTAAATAATGATCAGTGTCATCAAAGAATCCCCTGAATACACGTGTGTCCCTCACAGCCTTCCTGAATTCCTGATCATTATATAATCAATGACAGATCTGGTTCCCCTGCCTTCCCAAGAATACCGGTGAATGTTCTTATGTTTAAAAAAGGAGTTTGTGATTACTAAGCCCATACTAGCACAGAAATCCAAGAGTTGTTTCCCGTTCCTGTTGGCCTCCATATCCTCTCCAAATTTACCCATAACCTTTTCATACCCTTCTGTTCGATTTCCAGTCCTGGCGTTAAAATCACCCATGAGCAGTACACTGTCCTTGTCCTTTACTCTAACAACTACATCACTGAGTGCCTCATAAAAACTATCCATCTTATCTTGATCTGTCCCTTCTCAATGCGAATATACTGACACAATCCTAATGTTCTTGCTAGACACTAACAAATCTATCCACATCAGTCGTTCGTTTACATACCTTATTGCAACTACGCTGGGTACCAATTCTTTCCTGATGTAAAGCCCTACACCCCATTGTGCTATTCCTGCTTTGACTCCTGACAGGTAGACCTTGTATTCTCCCACTTCCTCTTCTTTCTCACCCCTTACCCGAATGTCACTAACAGCTAAAACGTCCAGCCCCATCTTACTTGCAGCCTCTGCCAGCTCTACCTTCTTCCCAGAGTAGCCCCCATTGATATTAATAGCTCCCCATCTCATTACCATTTGTTTGCCAAGTCGTATCTTAGGAGTCTCTGGTTTGTCAGTTAGAGGTGGGACTCCGTCACCTCCAAAGGTCCGAGGCATTTTGCTCTGATTGTTGCCAGCATCATATTTAAAGTACTAGGGAAGCAGGTTGCTAGCCTTACTTGCCCGAGTCCCACTGGGTTTTACCCCTAACGGCTCAGGGACTAACCGGTGGATTTGGTAGTCTTTGCCGCATGAGCACAAAGGTGAACACGACTCCGAATATGTCCGAGATGCCCAGCCTTATTCCAAAGTAACTGGTATCCCGACTGTCGGGACCACTTACTTGGCCACTCATACGTTACCCGTGGTTCATGAACTAGGACATGACTACAGGAACCCACACCATGAACCACAAATGAACATCAACAAAAGAAAAACGAGGATAATGGAATGTAGGCGAATTAAATCGGGTGATGCTGATGGAATTAGATTAGGTTCAAAATGGTTCAAATGGCTCTGAGCACTACGGGACTTAACTTCTGAGGTCATCAGTCCCCTAGAACTGAGAACTACTTAAACCTAACTAACCTAAGGACATGACACACATCCATGCCCGAGGCAGGATTCGAACCTGCGACCGTAGCGGTCACGCGGTTCCAAACTGAAGCGCTTAGAACCGCACGAATTAGATTAGGAAATGAGACACTTAAAGTAGTAAAGGAGTTTTTCTATTTGGGGAGCAAAATAACTGATGGTGGTCGAAGTAGAGAGGATATAAAACAGACTGGCAATGGCAAGGAAAGTGTTTCTGTAGAAGAGACATTTGTTAAGATCGAGTATAGATTTAAGTGTCAGGAAGTCGTTTCTGAAAGTATTTGTATGGAGTGTGAATACGGAAGTGAAACATGGACGATAAATAGTTTGGACAAGAAGAGAATAGAAGCTTCCGAAATGTGGTGGTACAGAAGAATGCTGAAGATTAGATGGGTAGATCACATAACTAATGAGGAGGTATTGAACAGAATTGGTGAGAAGAGGAGTTTGTGGCCCAACTTGAGTAGAAGAAGGGATCGGTTGGTAGAACATGTTCTGAGGTATCAAGGGATCACCAATTTAGTATTGGAGGGCAGCGTGGAGGGTAAAAATCGTAGAGGGACACCTGGAGATGAATACACTAAGCAGATTCAGAAGGATGTAGGCTGCAGTATGTACTGGGAGATGAAGCAACTAGCACAGGATAGAGTATCATGGAGAGCTGCATCAAACCAGTCTCAGGACTGAAGACCACAACAACAACACAAGTTCTAGGGGACCGATGACCTAAGATGTTAAGTCCCATAGTGCTCAGAGCCATTTGAACCATCTTCCTTCAAGTTTTGCAGCGGTCTGCGCTGCAAAAGGTTGGTTATTGAGGCTTCTGATAGGTGGTCACATTCATTTGAGTCGTTCCTGCACTTCTGGAATGCAATACAGAATTTCAGTCTGCTTGACAAACGCACCAAAAATACTGAAACTTCTGGCGGATTAAGACTGTGTGCGGGGCAGGGATTATAATCCCGGACTTCTTTTCTTTGGCGGGCAATTGACCCATTTAATGAGGAATCTAAGTATGACTCGCCCTTAGCTGTCGTGAATCGTGATTCGATAACTCAGTTGGTAGAGCAGGTGCCCACGAAAGACAAAGGTCCGAGGTTCGATTTCTAGCTCCAGTCTACAGTTGTAATTTTCCAAATGTTTCAAATAGCGCACACTCTGCTGCACAGTGGAAATTCATTCCCGTTCTAATAGTACAGTTTTCTTCTGCTTTATGGCTGACTAAAAGACAGAGAAGTGGCCAGATGAGATTTAATGTGCCTCTGTAAGACAGGGAATGCGTATGTAGCAACAGAAAAGCCTTGTTTTGTACTGAGCTTGGTCTGCTAGTCGCCGAGTCCACTAGTACGATGGCCAGTGACAATCTACGATGTCGCGGGTGCATAAACACTTGCGGAGACAGACTGAAGTCTTCGCAGCGAGGCACCTCGCAACGGACCGATAGCAGGCACACACTATTGACACGCCGAGTCTCGGCAATCTCTTAGCTCACTACAGCGGGGAAAAAGGAAGAGGCGGCAGCAACTCGCATTTCGAGCTAAGGCATTAAACTTAGCATCAAGACGTCTGGCGGACGCTCCCTAATGCAGCTCCACGTAGAGGGCGGCACTATTCACGTAATGGACTTTTATGTATCGCACCGGTGATAAATGTTGTAATTCCTGAATGCGGTGATAAATTGTTGCCGGGAAACGGAGGAGGCTCCGTCCGGGGAGCAGGCCGATGCTAATGGCCGCTTTGCCAAAGAAAAGCTTTTACGGGCTGATTTTTCATCATCGTTCTACCCGATTCTTTCATCTTCTCCTTTTTTTTTTACGTTGCGCTGCTCTGCCGACGAAGGATGGCTCGAGCAGACAGACGGGCGGCCGGGTCTGCCCGTTCTGCTCCAGTGAACAGAACCGGACCGGCCGCGGTCGGCGGCGTGGCGTACCGGACAGAAGAAGATCGCGCGCGCATGCGCACTCGGCGCCCCTTCTCGGCAGCCGCTTTCATCGTTCTTGCGTCTGACAGAGCTTGATGGCTGCCACCAATCTCGAGGGAACGATTGTATTTTAGCTTTAGAATCGTTTATACGCCGATCGACTGCTCTTTCCGGCGCATCCGTCTGCAATAATACTTGAGTAATAGTGGAAATGGAAATTTGATGGAAGTGCAGAGTATCCACAAAAAAAGAAGTGTGCCTGACTCTGAAATGAAATAACATGAAAAAGAGAAGGACGATAAAGGAATGCAGTGAACGGTTTTGATACGTTTTTCTTGTCGCTGTGGTTATTAATCTGGCTCAGGTGCGCAGTATGTCCTTGAAGTGAATTACGCAGTATCTGCACAGCGCAAACTCGTTAACCAAAATTAACATGAAAATCACGAAACAAATATTCAGTCCTAGCGTAACAGAAATGTCTCTCACTGCTTCATGAACAGATTTATTTTAGTACTAGACGAGCAAGTGCAATAGTCATTATCTTCGCTGAACATAAAATTGCTGATAGTAACGTTTGGCCATTGCGTACAACGAATACAGGATCACAGTGAGAACAGCACCTTACAATAATTGCCATTAAAATTGCTACACCACGAAGATGACGTGCTACAGACGCAAAATTTAAACGACAGGAAGAAGATGCTTTGATATGCAAATGATCAGCTTTTCAGAGCATTCACACAAGGTTGGCGCCGGTGGCGCCACCTACAACGTGCTCACATGAGGAAAGTTTCCAACCGATTTCTCATACACAAACAGCAGTTGACCGGCGTTGTCTGGTGAAACGTTGTTGTGACGCCTCTTGTAAGGAGAAGAAATGCGTACCATCACGTTTCCGACTTTGATAAAGGTCGGATTGTCGCATATCGCGATTGCGTTTTATCGTATGGCGACATTCCTGCTCGCGTTGGTCGAGATCCAATGACTGTTAGCAGAATATGGAATCGGTGGGTTCAGTAGGGTAATACGGAACTCTGTGCTGGATCCCAAAGGCCTCGTATCACTAGCAGTCGAGATGACAGGCATCTTATCCACATGGTTGTAACGGATCGTGCAGCCACGTCTCGATCCCTGAGTCAACAGTGGGGACGTTTGCAAGACAACAACCATCTGCACGAACAGTTCGACGACGTTTGCAGCAGCATGGACTATCAGCTCGGAGACCATGGCTCCGGTTACCCTTGGCGGCGCATCACAGACAAAAATGGCTCTGAGCACTATGGGCTCAACTTCTGAGGTCATTAGTTCCCTAGAACTTAGAACTAATTAAACCTAACTAACCTAAGGACATCACAAACATCCATGCCCGAGGCAGGATTCGAACCTGCGACCGTAGCGGTCTTGCGGTTACCGACTGCAGCGCCTTTAACCGCACGGCCTCTTCGGCCGGCGCATCACAGACAGCAGCGCCTGCCATGGTGTACTCAACGACGAACCTGGGTGCACGAATGACAAAACGTCATTTTTTCGGATGAATCAAGGTTCTGTTTACAGCATCATGATGGTCGCATCCGTGTTTGGCGACATCGCGGTGAACGCACATTGGAAGCGTGTATTCGTTATCGCCATTCTGGCATATCACCCGGCGTCATGGTATGGGGTGCCATTGGTTACACGTCTCGGTCACCTGTTGTTCGCATTGACGGCACTTTGAACAGTGGACGTTACATTTAAGATGTGTTACGACCCGTGGCTCTACCGTTCATTCGATCCTTGCTAAACCCTACATTTCAGCATGATAGTGCACGATCGCATGTTGCAGGTCCTGCACGGGCGTTTCTGGATACAGAAAATGTTCGACTGCTGCCCTGGCCAGCACATTCTCCAGATCTCTCACCAATTGAAAACGTCTGGTCAATGGTGGCTGAGCAACTGGCTCATCACAAAGGCCATTCACTACTCTTGATGAACTGTGGTATCGTGTTGAAGCTGCATGGGCAACTGTACCTGTACACGCCATCCAAGCTCTGTTTGACTTAATGCCCAGGCTTATCAAGGCCGTTATTATGGCCAGAAGTGGTTGTTCTGGGTACTGATTTCTCAGGATCTATGCACCCAAATTACGTGAAACTGTAATCACATGTCAGTTCTAGTATAATATATTTGTCCAATGAATACACGTTTATCATCTGCATTTCTTCTTGGTGTAGCAATTTTAATGGCCAGTAGTGTAGGTATGCATCATGTTATAATCGGGTGGCCCTGCGGTTCTAGGCGCTGCAGTCTGGAACCGCGAGACCGCTACGGTCGCAGGTTCAAATCCTGCCTCGGGCATGGATGTGTGTGATGTCCTTAGGTTAGTTAGGTTTAACTACACTCCTGGAAATTGAAATAAGAACACCGTGAATTCATTGTCCCAGGAAGGGGAAACTTTATTGACACATTCCTGGGGTCAGATACATCACATGATCACACTGACAGAACCACAGGCACATAGACACAGGCGACAGAGCATGCACAATGTCGGCACTAGTACAGTGTATAGCCACCTTTCGCAGCAATGCAGGCTGCTATTCTCCCATGGAGACGATAGTAGAGATGCTGGATGTAGTCCTGTGGAACGGCTTGCCATGCCATTTCCACCTGGCGCCTCAGTTGGACCAGCGTTCGTGCTGGACGTGCAGACCGCGTGAGACGACGCTTCATCCAGTCCCAAACATGCTCAATGGGGGACAGATCCGGAGATCTTGCTGGCCAGGGTAGTTGACTTACACCTTCTAGAGCACGTTGGGTGGCACGGGATACATGCGGACGTGCACTGTCCTGTTGGAACAGCAAGTTCCCTTGCCGGTCTAGGAATGGTAGAACGATGGGTTCGATGACGGTTTGGATGTACCGTGCACTATTCAGTGTCCCCTCGACGATCACCAGTGGTGTACGGCCAGTGTAGGAGATCGCTCCCCACACCATGATGCCGGGTGTTGGCCCTGTGTGCCTCGGTCGTATGCAGTCCTGATTGTGGCGCTCACCTGCACGGCGCCAAACACGCATACGACCATCATTGGCACCAAGGCAGAAGCGACTCTCATCGCTGAAGACGACACGTCTCCATTCGTCCCTCCATTCAAGCCTGTCGCGATACCACTGGAGGCGGGCTGCACTATGTTGGGGCGTGAGCGGAAGACGGCCTAACGGTGTGCGGGACCGTAGCCCAGCTTCATGGAGACGGTTGCGAATGGTCCTCGCCGATACCCCAGGAGCAACAGTGTCCCTAATTTGCTGGGAAGTGGCGGTGCGGTCCCCTACGGCACAGCGTAGGATCCTACGATCTTGGCGTGCATCCGTGCGTCGCTGCGGTCCGGTCCCAGGTCGACGGGCACGTGCACCTACCGCCGACCACTGGCGACAACATCGATGTACTGTGGAGACCTCACGCCCCACGTGTTGAGCAATTCGGCGGTACGTCCACCCGGCCTCCCGCATGCCCACTATACGCCCTCGCTCAAAGTCCGTTAACTGCACATACGGTTCACGTCCACGCTGTCGCGGCATGCTACCAGTGTTGAAGACTGCGATGGAGCTCCGTATGCCACGGCAAACTGGCTGACACTGACGGCGGCGGTGCACAAATGCTGCGCAGCTAGCGCCATTCGACGGCCAACACCGCGGTTCCTGGTGTGTCCGCTGTGCCGTGCGTGTGATCATTGCTTGTACAGCCCTCTCGCAGTGTCCGGAGCAAGTATGGTGGGTCTGACACATCGGTGTCAATGTGTTCTTTTTTCCATTTCCAGGAGTGTAGTTCTAAGTTCTAGGGGACTAATGACTTCAGCAGTTGAGTGCCATAGTGCTCAGAGCCATTTGAACCATTTGTATTCGGGTTGTATTTGTTATATGGAACTTTCCTAAGCACCTGAAAGATAGTAATTACGGAATTTCTAAATCTAATTGAGGAACGAGTATGACAAATTTTTATTTGCTTCACTGAATGGACATTATTCACGTAAAACCTGACAGCGAGTCAATTCTATAAAATCAAAATTGAAATTACCGAAAATCAGGGTTGGTTCCTGTATTGGTTGAAGGTTTGGGTTACCACCAGAAATAATTCTGTTCAACTTTGGTTGCTCCTGATCTTTGTATTCGTGTGGGGAAGTAGTGCGCCATCTGTCTCTGTTCTGAAATGCTCGGACTCTGGCTCTAAGCGCCGAACGCAAGCGTAGGCTTTATTGACGCTTTTCACCCTTTTGAGTCATCTTCAGAATTCGTATAGGAACTGTGGGTAACGCATTAGCCATAAGTATTCGAAATTTTCGAGTGCATCTTCGGAGATGGCACGCATCTATACTTAGATAGGGCCACACTTACAGACTTCGCGCAAGTGTTGGTATACAAATTGTGTCCATCTTCTATACCAACGCTTGTGTCAAGTTGCGATACGCACAGTTCCTATACAGTTTCTGAAGATACCTCAAAAAGGTGAAACGCACCAATAAAGCCTACGCAACTTCTGCAACCTAGACTTTTTTCCTACTGAAAATATTTTCTGTGCATTTTGTTCGTTATTTTAGCGAGTGCTCTACTGAATTTTAAGGCTCAAGTATCAAACAACTAAGTTAAATAATAAATCAACTGATTTCCTTGTCCCCTCAACCTTTAAATTTACGCAAATTTGAAGAGAAATTAGAACTCAAGAGGCTGAATAGGCTAAGTAGGATGACTTTAACTATTTCTGAGACAATTGAAACCAAAAGTCGTCAGTTCAATAGAAAATGTAACTCCGAGCACGTATGGTTGTGTGTTTGTGACTTGACAAACACCTTATTCTATTTTTCTCGTTTATTATTTGGAGGTCTGTGACATTCAGCATCCACATAAGCGAGAAAATACAAAGTTTACTCGGTCCATGTCAATGACGTTTTATATCTGGCAGGTCTAGGAAATGCAAATACAGCAACCCAATTAGAATGTGGGTACAGAAAGTCCGCGGCATATATATTTCTATGGTGCTTTGGAAATGCCTTCAGAGGACATGATGAGACAGAATAACTAACCAAGCATAGAGTTTTTCGTTTCTTGATTAATTTTAGTGCAAAATCAGATTCTGTGTTAAAGTCTCATTTAGAAAAAGCAACGTTATCAAGGACACATCTGAAACCTTCCAGAATGAACTACTCCAATGCATGCTTCAAGTCTGCCAAGAGGGAATTAGAGAGGAAATTAAGGGTGCCGAGTTTTTGGCTGCAACAGCTGACGGAGCAATCAATACGCAAAGACGTGGGTACAGACGTACTAAGGAATGAAGAGATACGCTTGAATTTCTCTGAGACTAAAGATACTGCCACGATGAATAGCTCAGTAGTAGTTCAGTTGAAGAGAAATGGATATCTCTAAGACGGACAATGAAATCATGGGCAGCAGAAGAAGTACTTCAGCTGATCGACGGAGGAAGAAGTATAAAAACATTCTGGGAAATTTGTGAAAAAAGAAATACAGATCACTTAGAAATGAAATAAGTAGGAAGGGCATGGAAGCTAACGGGATATGGCTTCATGAATAATGTGAAGAAATCGAGAAAGAAATTGTCAGAAGCACTGACTGCATGTAGCAATATCAAAACAACCTTCGGTGATATTAACAGCAAGGACGGTAATGTTAAGAGCGATATGTGAATTCCACTGCTAAATGCAGAGAAGCGAGCGGATAGGTGGAAGGAGTATACTGAAGGTCGCTGTGAAGGACAGAACTTGACTGATGACCTGACAGAGGAAGACAGTGGAATCTGCAGGGAGGAGATACGTGATCCAGTATTTGTCAGAATTTAAAAGAGTTTTGGACGACTTAAGGTCAAGTAAAGCAGAATGGATAGAAAAATATTCCATCAAAATTTCTAAAAGCATTTGGGGAGGTGGTAACAAAACGTCTATTCACGTTGGTGTGTAGAATGTGTGAGACTTGTGATATACCTTCAGAGTTTCGGAAAACATCATTGATACATCCCGAAGACAGCAAGAGCGAACAAGTGAGAGAATTGTCGCACAGTACGTTTAACATTTCATGAATCCAATGTTCTGACAAGAATAATCTGTAGAAGAATGGGAAAGAAAACTGAGGATATAACGATCAGTTTGGCTTTAGGAAACGTAAAGCACCAGGAATCTGACATTGCAACTTCTCGCGTCCGTCGGCCGTCGTAATTCAATATATATATTATTATTGTTATTATTATTTTTTGATTGTTGCCGACTTACGTGGTGGGCCTTAATAAAAATGATATTTAAGTTGAACAATGTAATAAACTTTTCATATTAATTTCCTCGGCTAGTCAGTTCACTTTAAAGCAAGAAATCTTTAGTTATTAATTAAAATTGCGGCCCACACACGCGCGAGAGTATTTTTCTTACCTCCATTAACCATTGTATTGTAGGAGTCCTGGCTCTGGCTCTCAGCTATGGTACTGAAAATAAGAATCTTAAAGCTACGTATTTCTGCAACTTAGTGCGGCTGTGGAGAAAAATTAATATTATGTTAATAGCGGGCGAGTATTTCGCTTCCGCTAATTTTTCATAAGCTAATATCGCCACGTAATGGCGTCGTTGGCTGCAGCGGCCGCTGCGATTGTTGAACTGTAAATTACTTGAATGCAGGTTAATTCAAGGAAGGCGGACATGAAATCGGGATCACCTCTTACAAATTAAAAGTGCACAATAATATTAAATCGGTATATTATATGCTTAACTCATACAAATATGCTTACATTTGCCAGCACTCAAGACAAGAGAAGAATTGAAGTCGACTAAAAAATTAACAAAAGAGCGTATCTTGTCGTCTCTTTAGATCATTCTGTCATAAATTATTTCTTTGCAATCTAAACCTACACAGAGAAATTATTATTTTACGGCTACATGATAAAAATTTGACACTGGGGACGCTATATTGCCCCCCGAAATGTTTATGTCATAAAAAATGTTCGTGTTTTTTGACATAAATATTTCCACTTTCATGTCCACAGCGTCCACATGCAGATTTTTCTTTCACAGTCTATATATGTCGCATCGTATATTTAAATCGTTAAATTACTGAGGTGTGTTGCGCACAAAGTGTAATACAGATGAAGTTATCTACATAACAATATAATATACAATTGGTTACGTATGCAGTCATGTAAAAAAGGACATAGAATACAACTAGTTTTATTTTGGCTGCTTCTTCTTAGGGTTGCAACTTTTGCAGTGTTCAAAGGTATACAGTCACGGGTTAGTCCATAAACTTGAAGTCCCAGGGGTGTCAACTGTTCGCTCCCCATTTGGCGCGGCCGTAGGGAAACCTGGGGAAAACCTCGGCGGAGCGACAGACTAACTGCTTTGGTCACTTTCACTTAATTGTTTCTAGAATGTCATTGGAGTACAGGATGTGCATACAAATATTTTTGTTGCACTATGCAAAAAATGAAGTCATTATAACAATTGATTGCGGTGTCGTTGATGATTTACGCCGCGACGTTTAGCTCGCGACGGCGTCGGTTGGTGTGTTCGGTGCTCAGCGTTCGCGGCGGCTGCGGAGAGGTCAACGCCCGCTCGACGCCAGCGTGTGTCTCGCCGTCGCGGAACGTCAGAATCAGCTGATCGGCTGCACGGTTGGCGATGCGCTTCTGTCTCGGCCGGGCGTGGCGGAGTGGGATGATATCTGCTGCCCGCGCTTGTTGGCAGGAGTCAGCTCTGCTACGCATCTCCGACGTAGTACATGAAACATACACACAACCAACGTAATATTTGTTTCCCGCTGCAGATGGTTACGCTAGTGGGAAAGGAGCATTTATTAGTGCGGCAGTTGTTGTTAAGTTTTCGCCAGTTTCCGAGTGTCAAGCTAGCACTGTCTTGCAGAATACATGACATGGATCTTCTCCCGTGAATGAAGTTTTGATGCGCCACTGTTTCCATTACATGTCAGTTTTTGTCTTGATAAAATTATTTATGTTTTCGCCGCACTCGCAGGCACTGGTGAGTGTCCCAGTACGAGCTTAGCACAATCATTCGCCGTTTCTGCGGTCGCTGTTTTGCAACAGTCCACGCATCGCATTCCAATCTCGCATTATTGTGATCATTGAAACTACAGTCCGTCCCAAAAATATTGACTGTGGGTTCACTTGACGTTAACAGTTCACATTTATAAGCAAATTCACAGTTTTTCGTGCATAATATTTGCGTTTGGCGTCCTTACCGCTGTTGAACGTTCAATACTAGCACTTCACTGTCCATATCACAGTTTCACCTTCACAGTTTTTCACACTGCTTAAAGTAACTGTTTCGATTAGTTCACAAACACTAATGTATTTCATTCAGTCTGAACTGGATTTTGGCTCGTGCTGAATTTTACTAGTCTCTCGCACTAATTATCTCTTTTCATTTTCCACTTAGAGTCGTACTTGCCTTCAGATTTTTTTTTTTGACTATACAATTGTATTTCCGTCTCATCTGAGGTAAGTCCCCATGTCATGTCTGCCCACTCATTGCGTACTTGCCCTCCAGAGCCAGGCTCGACTTTACAAAACTTTGCCTCTCGCATTATCGTACACATTTTATAATCTAGGCCTAGCGTGCAAGTTCCTAGATTAGTGTTTGATTTGTGACTTTTGTTTACACGATAAATTCGTGTAAATCTCTGCCTTAGCAGATGGCAATATATTTTAACAGTGCTAAGCGGTAGTCGCGTTTACTGATTTGCTTTGTACCTTGTCCACAACACATGAGGTACCTTGGGTGATGTACACCCTGCACTCATATTGTTAAGTAAATTATGCTTGAGCATATTTCAAGATCGGTATAGACATAAATACATGGAACAACATATACACTATAATATTGAATTTCATAAGTTGCGTTACTACTACAGTTCAAAAATATTCATGACACACTAATGAAAAATTCTTTCATCGTTAAATGCTCTTGAATTTTTTTAAAAACATTTTTCAACACGAAATTTGTAAAATATTCTTAAACCTACGTTCATTTTTTTTCTTCAAAATGCAATTGCTTAAAAATACTATTATTCCTTAACATCTACAAAATTTAATCGCACTAATCTTGTGTGCCTCATTGTCTTTAAATGTTACACTAAAATCTGAACATTTACTCACAAAAAAATACACTATAAACTTAACCTATTATTTACATATGTAAAAGTTGCTATACTAAGCTAACTTCTTTAAGTATTTGTAAGTATTTTTTTTCTTATTTCCTTGGTAACTGCCTCCTTATTTGACCACGGGATGATGTAGTTTGCGTGACATAAAGTATCGTGAGGTACCACTTCGATGTTATAGGTGTAGCACTCGTTAACACCGGGTTTTTCCGAAAACACATTCTCGTAATCTGTAAGTAGCTGAGTCAATTCGTTTTGTTGTGCTTCAGTCAAATGTTCTGACTCCGTGACTTTCATGGCTATCAGTTTCCTTTTTTCCGCTTTATCTTCAGTAATGATTCTTTATAATATGCTTGTCTTGTACTTAAGTCAGAATATAAATTCATTCCCTGTATTCCTTCGAATCTCGACTGAAAGTTCCGGCAATATTCACCGTGCACTTCCCGTGTCCTCAACAATGGCAAAATTACACGTCTATCCTTATTCATAAGGCTTACTTCCCTGCACAAGAGGTCGATTTTTGCGTCCCTCTGGCGTAAAAATTCCATCCCCAGGATGCAAGCAACACCTAATCCCTTAACTACTAGGAACGAGCTTTTCATTGCTTCATTTCCTACCGTAAACTCGACTTGCACCTGGTGCTTTATGATATGAGATTGTGCACGTATTGCACCTGTTACACGACAATTCTTCACTGGCAATACTGGTATTCTATTATTTTGACTCAAGTACTTGTAAAAATTTGCACTCATGACGTTGGTTGACGCACCGGTATCGGCTATTATCTGTATTGGTGCTCCGTACATATCTGCTTGCAATATAGCCTGCACAACACTTTTGTCGGTTCGGTTACACTTCTGCGGTATGTCTACAAGTTCCTTTTCTATTTTTGTCCCTTCATTGTATCTCAGCATACAATGTTTATGGCTGTCATCCGTGAATGTGCCCTCACTACACCATCCTGCAGCCAACAACGGAGAGCGTATTGTGGCTGTCTTTAGTTTAACGGATGAGCATTAGTGGGTTGACAGTTGTCTGTCACTTCCACTAACCTCACATTGTGGTTCTGGTTGTTGTTGTTGCTACTGTTGGGTTGGCCGCCCTGCCTCCCCGATGGTGTATTTTGATATTGTGTATTGCTCTGGTTTTGCGGTGGTTGGTTGTAACTCCCTGACATATTCTGTGACGGACCTGGGTTGGCGTTCCATTGTGGCGCTGTGTTTTGTTGCCACTGTGGTGTCGGTTCGTTACGACCACGCCACTGGTTTCGGTTGTTCCGCCATTGCGGATTGCCGTTACCATTATATCCATTACTCATGCGTCCATCATGATGTCTCTTTCGATTTTGACGATTATAACCGTTGCCGTTATAACCATTGCCATTGTTTGTGCCTCGATTCTGTTGCCGGTGCTCTTCCCTATTCCCGTTACCATTTGGTACTAAGTTACTACCATTACTGTGGCTGCTATTGTAATCGGCTTTTTGTTGATTACAGCCTGCATGGTTCCACTTGTTTTCGGTTTTCATATCTTCGATCAATAAGTCAACAGAATCCACTATTTCCATGAATTGTTCTATATCGTATTCCGGCACATTGATGAAATATCTTTTAATTTCACTAGGCAACTTCATTTTTATTAATCTGATTATGTCACGATCGGACATCGGCTCGTCCCAGTACCTGGTTTTGTTTATATACTTTTCGAAATATTTGCGTAACGTTCCCATCTTAGGATTGTTCATTTCTGGACTGTACAACTCCTTTCGTAGTCTTTCTTGGACGCTATCGGACCAGAATTTTTGCAAGAATGTACCTTCAAACTGTTGCATCGTTAGACATTTTTCGGACACGTCGGTGGCCCACAGAGCCGCGTCATCTTGAATAAAGAAGACCACGAACTGTATTCTTTGTCTTTCCGTCCACGTCCTGGGAAACACATTCCTGAACCTCTTAATAAATACAACAGGGTGGACATTTCGTTTTTCGCTATTGAAGGGTTGGAATGTCCTGTGTTTTATTACATTGTCCTCTTTTTTGCACATCTGAATGCTACATTCTGTGACATTCATTACTTCGTGATGTGCGCTGCACGGTATCGCATGTTGTTCGTGCTCATAATTCGCATTAGGTTGCGGTTGCGCACTCGCACCCTGCCTACCGTCAGCGTTATTACAGTAATCAGTACGCGGAGTCGGATTCATTATTTGTCCGCCACTGTTTACATTGCTTTCCAACGCAGACAGTCTTCGTGCGACCTCCTGTTGGCAATTTGGCAACTCCGCTGTCACACGGGACTTGATCTGTGATAATTCGGCATGTAGTGCAGCAGCGCTAGCGTCAATATTTACACTCGCGGCCGCAGTCGCTTGTTCTACAGCTGTTTTTACATCGCTTTCAATCTTTGCAGATATCTCGCGATCCTTTACTTCTAGCCATTCATTTAATTCTTTTTCTACTTTTTGAGCTTGCACTTCCAAATATGCGTCAATACTTTTCCGTGCATCTATCTCCACATTATCCACGCGGTTGGTTAAAGTCTGGACATGATCTTCAAGCCTAGCCTGCGATATCTGTAATTTTTGCATCTCGCCGGCTAAGCTTTGCACAAGATCGGGGATTTCTTTGCAAGCGTCCCGCATCTCGGCAAGTTCGCTTTGGGTACTATCTAGTTTCGCTTCATTGCGCTGCTCTTGCTCACGTAGCATCTGAGCCAGTTTCTCGTCTTTTTCTTTTTCCCTCTGTTCTAACATTCTTTCTTTTTCCCTATCTCTTTCTTCTAACCTGCGCAGAAATTCTGCAAATGGGTCTGCAATCGGTGAGCATACTGGTGCCCCACTTAATCTAGCACTCGATTGGCCCCCCTGCCCAGGCAGTGGAGTAGTTACTCTATTCCCATTCTGCTGTGGAGCGTCATTCACCGTCCATAGATCCTCGCCCCATGCTCCGGAAATTGTGTTATCCGAGGCGGTGGCTTGGGATTCTTTTGCGTTTTGCAAATGACCCTCACTTTCCATATTAACAAAATTTTGTTCGTCTGGTACGGGTGCTTTAGCTTGTCCTACCTTACCCATAATAAATTCACTTTAAGCCACTGACAAATCTTTAACACTGATACACACACGAATAATTATCCCCTCCAAAAATAAACACATAAATACGCAAAACGAATAATTATCCCCTCCAAAAATAAACACATAAATACACAAAACACCGAAGGTATCTCATGTGCACATGGGTTCGATATTTCGCACAGAGCTACACAGGATGCTTGCACAATAGGCCTTACCTTTATTTTTGTTTATCGTAATCCCTTTTCTTTTCTACACTTTTTCTTCTCCAGATCTCCTCAGGGTGTGGTTTTGTTGTTCTACATGTAAAAGAATTCATATAAGCATTAATATTTTACAACAATTAGACACATACATAACTACATTCAATACAATAGAATCATATTAATCTGGCCCCAAAGTTGCGCCGCCAATCTCGCGTCCGTCGGCCGTCGTAATTTAATATGTATATTATTATTGCTATTATTATTTTTTGATTGTTGCCGACTTACGTGGTGGGCCTTAATAAAAATGATATTTAAGTTGAACAATGTAATAAACTTTTCATATTAATTTCCTCGGCTAGTCAGCTCACTTTAAAGCAAGAAATCTTTAGTTATTAATTAAAATTGCGGCCCACACACGCGCGAGAGTATTTTTCTTACCTCCGTTAACCATTGTATTGTAGTCGGAGTCCTGGCTCTGGCTCTCAGCTATGGTACTGAAAATAAGAATCTTAAAGCTACGTATTTCTGCAACTTAGTGCGGCTGTGGAGAAAAATTAATATTATGTTAATAGCGGGCGAGTATTTCGCTTCCGCTAATTTTTCATAAGCTAATATCGCCACGTAATGGCGTCGTTGGCTGCAGCGACCGCTGCGATTGTTGAACTGTAAATTACTTGAATGCAGGTTAATTCAAGGAAGGCGGACATGAAATCGGGATCACCTCTTACAAATTAAAAGTGCACAATAATATTAAATCGGTATATTATATGCTTAACTCATACAAATATGCTTACATTTGCCAACACTCGCAAGATGTCCGTACGTACACAATAAAGACAATAGAAGAAGTGAAGTCGACTAAAAAATTAACAAAAGAGCGTATCTTGTCGTCTCTTTAGATCATTCTGTCATAAATTATTTCTTTGCAATCTAAACCTACACAGAGAAATTATTATTTTACGGCTACATGATAAAAATTTGGCACTGGGGACGCTATAAACTGATAATGGAAGTAAGACTAAAGAAAATCCAAGATGCGTTCATACGATTTGTGGACCCGAAAGAAGCGTTCGACAGTGTAAAATGCAGCAAGATGTTCGAAAATCAGAGAACGGAAAAAAAGAATACAGTGGAATGTGGGCAACATTTTCCATTACATCGTCAGTTAAGTTTTCTGTCTGTTCTAATTTGTGAAAGAGCTTGTGAATGGGTCGGTAAAGGGTCATTTTGGTGCATTAACTACTGCATGGTGCCTTAAGATGCGATTGCCAACTAAACCTTCTTTTTCGACTAGTTGAGCCACAAATTTCTTTGTTTCGTGACTCAACTTAGTACCTCTTAATGAACGTGAATGCCGTGTGACGAGGGCCTCTCGTCGGGTAGACCGTTCTCCGGGTGTAAGTCTTCCGCTTTGACGCCACTTCAGCGACTTACTCGTAGATGTGGATGAAATGATGATTAGGACAACACAACACCCAGGCCCTGAGGGGAGAAAATCGAACCCGTGCCCTTAGGATTGATATTCTGTCGCGCTGAGCACTCAGCTACCGGGGACGGACATCTCTTAATCATTTGCCCGGACAATAAATTTTAGCTTCAGTATTCTTCTGCATTTTTAATACAAATGACTGTGAAGGGTGTGGTAGAGGGAACTTCAGTTTGTACCATGTATTACAGTTTCTTCTCATTCCATTCACATATGTAGTGGAATAGAATGACTGCTTAGACACATTTGTGGGCGCTGTAATTGGTCTTTGCGCTCCCTAAGGACAGTAGATGGCTATCCTCTAGCATGTGCTGGTTCATGTTGTTCAGAATATCTGTATACCGTGTCAGTAGTATTTCTTTTGGGTCTGGCACATTTCGCCAATATTGTTAAATGTGTCGCGCAGGTTACCTGTAAACGATCTCCATTGTAGCTTGAAGGTATTTTTCCAGTATCCTACGAATGCACCGAAATGTGTCACGTGATTACATGCGACTTAGCCAATGTGATCATTCCATTTCATAATGATGCAACCACCCAGTTATTTATATAAGGTAAGCTCCCTACGCGACTGTGCCTATATGATAATTCCATTTCATATCGGTACAAACATCCGGGTGTTTGCATACGCCAGGTTCCCTGCTACCAGCATAACGTGCTTATTTCCGTTCACATCGCTTTGCAGCATTACACCTAGATATCTAATGAATGCACCCTACTAATGCTGTATTCGAACGTTATAGGAGTGTTTTCCGACTCATCCGCATTAACTTACATTTATCTACATTTGGAGCAAGGTGTCATTCATCGCAACAATTAGAAATTTTACCTTAGTCATGGTGCGCACACCTACAGTCACTCACGATGGTACTTTCCCTACAACACAGCGTCATCAGCAAATATCCGTAAACTATAGCACGCCCTGTCTGTCAGGTCATTTATGTTTATAAAGAATAAAAATGGTCCTATCACGCTTCTCTGGGTCACTGCTGACGATACCTTTGTCTCTGATGAACACTCACCGTCGAAGACTACGTACTGGGTTCTATTACTTAAAAAGTCTTCGAGCCGCTCATATATCTGGCAACCTAAACCGTATGATCGGAAGTTCGTCGACAGTCTACAGTGGGGCACCATGTCAAACGCCATTCTGAAATCTAGTAATGTGGAATTTGTCTGCTGCCCTCCATCCATGGTTTGCGGGATAACGTGTGAGAGTCTTGCATAAGCGATGCTTTCTAAATCCGTGCTGGTTTTTGGGCAGAAGTTTCTCAGTCTCAAGGAAATTGATAATTAATCGAAACCCGCAGCTGCCGACAGGTGGTGTTGGTATACCTCGATGGGTACAGCTGAAAATGTGTGCCCCGCCCGGGACTCGAACCCGGGATCTGCTGCTTGCATGGCAGACGCTCTATCCATCTGAGCCACTGAGGACACAGATGAGTAGCGCGACTGCAGGGACTTATCCCTTGCACGCTTCCCGTGAGGCCCACATTCCCAACTGTCCACAATCTACATACGTAATGTACCTAACAGATATTTGCCCATCCACTCATCACTCGCGCACACTAAGATGACGATTCCCGTAAGAGTTCGGGCAAACTGTGCTCATTCGCACAGACGAAGGTCAATGGCTGGGCAGCCTTTAGCTATATATATGAAGATAGTAACTGTTCTCGAAAGAACAGATACCACCGACGACCGTGCAGCTTCTCTAGAATAAATGATAATTAATTGAAACCCTCAGCTACCGACAGGTGTTGTTGATATACCTCGATAGGGACAGCTGAAAATGTGTGCCCCGACCGGGACTCGAAACCGGGATATCCTGTTTATATGGCAGACGCTCTATCCATCTATTATATTAGAACTCAGGAATTCTGCAGCAGACCGATGTTAAGGATGTTGGATTGTAGTTGTTCGAGTCAGTTCTTTTACCTGACTCACATAAACAGTCACTTGCGCTTTTTTCCAGTCTCTTGTGTGTTTTCGTTGGATGAGAGATTCGCGACAAATGCAACTAAGCAACGGACCAGTGCTGTACTCTTTGTAAAACCGAATTGGGATTCCATCTGGCCCTGACGGCATCTCTGTATTATGGATGCCAACTTCTATTGCCAGTATTCAGGAGTCTGCAGGTCAGTCAAACTTCCAAAAAACCATAAAAACATGCCGTCCTGTTGCATTCTCCTCTGAGTAACTGCGCACTACACTTTGTAGGTGCGGTTAACAGGGGATGGTGATGACCGCAGACGGCCACTACGATGCAGATCTTCAATTTTTTATGTCCCTTGATATCGGCTGCATGTCGGAAAGACGTCGCTGTTGTGTACTCAAATTCAGCGGACAAATTCACGTGTGGACACTCCATCTTACCGTGGTGCATGCCGACTACTCTTTTGAGTCCTTTTCTAAATACAGAAAAGTATGTCTTCAGAAAAAAGCTGCTGAGTATGTGCCCCTTTTTACTTAAATTTCTGACCGAAGAAGTAATTTATATCGTAATCTGACCATAATTCAGAAATATAATCATAAGTATTAGTGCTTACTTTGCGCAACAGAACTAAATTGTGGGCGTCTATGAATACTTGAGTGAATTTTAAGATCACAGCTACTTCTAGCAATCTTACAATTCCATCTTTAGAGTATATATATATATATATATATATATATATATATATATAACCCACTCGATAGGTGAATCGTGTGCAATGAGAATGCGTGGCTGTGTCTGATAACCTAAAGCATTTCTGCACGAAACCTGAAATATCAAGGTCGATATAATCACGCTGAACATAATTTAGTAAACAGCAAGCAGTCTTTAAGTCTCCACAGCGTGGATAATTATAACAATAGCAGAAAAAATTTCTGCCACTCTGAAAAAGATCGTACTGACTGAAATTCAGCCTCGCATCGACTAACATTCTTCCTGAAGGCGGAATACGAATGAGAAGATAGGCTCACAGTGAAAAATGCATCAATGACATGTAAATTAATAAAGGCACATTAAAGGTCTGCCGATACTGCAAGCCAGTACTACGCCAAGTTGCCAAAGTGCAGTCTCCAATCTAACGAAACTTTTTAACTCGTTCCACGGGAATGACCGTCAGTAAGCAGCATCAAATCAAATTACTACCTCCGTCGTCCATAGCAAAAACATGGGAGCAACAGCTAGAGCCGCTTGCGGAAGACCAGCCGGAAATACAGACAGGAACAGACTAGCCTGCTCTGTGTCTTTCGAAGGGGGCACACACCGAGACCACGCCGTCTTGCTGGCTTCCTAATGGCTTACACATCTAGTTCCAAACTACCTCTCTCAGGCTTGCCTTCTCAACTATTCAAGGACTGCGATACCTTCAGTAATCGATCACATGGTACAGAACATCTTCGCTATATGCTTGTGATTCAGGATACACGGGAGAAAGAATAATTTTGTATGTTGGCATTGTGACAATTTTCAAATGGCAAACTTGAAGTGACCCTTCCACGCCTGTCCACCGACTCCATGCACCAGAGGAACACGTCTCAAATAGTCAGATAAGAACAAAAATTTGGAATACACGTAAGGAAACTTCAACTTCTACAGCTCTGGTTCTGTGGCCGCTGTGCATTTGTGAAAAGTTAAGGACTTGGGCAACACTGAAATGTTAACTTTGGTTAAAAATCAAAATTTATTTACACTTGGCGACTTGGATGTTTCTGTTGTGTCCATTACTGTGGAAGTCAGGACCGACACAAACAAGGTAGGAGAGAAGTTGCGATGGCCAGTGGCAGGAATCCAAAATTATCTGCACAAAACACTTGCAGATTAATGGAACACTTTATGTCTAAAAAGGAAAGAGAGATAACTTCTCGTTATGAGGTGGCTTCTTATGCCTCTTACATCCACTTACTTTTACACACTACTACTACTCGCGGAAGGCGTGCCAAGTATTGCCTTCGTATTACTCAGTACTACCGCTCTCGAAGTCTGCGACCGAACCGGGCCCAACCATCGACGGGCGGCTGGTTAAATCAGTGTTGAAAGGGGCGCTGAAATCTGTCTTTCTGGAGGTGTGGCGCTGCCCGTTCTTTCTATCAGTGGTCAAGTCAGCGCCTTCTTGATGCGGTTTCGCGACGCTACGTTGGTCGCTGTGCAGTCGATGCCTTAGGATACTGCCTAAAGGCAATATTTCAAATGATAACCAAGAAACAACCAAACACATCAGCTGCGATAATACTAAGGAACAGGACACAGTGCTTGTCTCGATCTCGCGCTGATGCCCTCAACTATCTCAGCTCTCTTGCTGTTTTGAACCAGTATACAGCATGTGTTGTAATGTTACTACGTACGATGATAACCACCTCAACTGTACTACGTCGATGAAGTAAATGAAATACTGCTTCAAATAAAATAAATACTGAAATCAACAATTCAGCCGTCAGAATACCAATGGCCAATAGACCTTATCCGAAATAAAGTGAGAAATTCCAGCTTGAAATGATCAGTCAGTCTGACAAGACCATTGCGTAATAATGAAATAGATAGTAGGATGCATGTTTCATTACAAATGCCATCCTTTCGCATGATATCTATGCCGAGGCTTGAAAGAGAAGTAATTCGCCGAAGAAACTTTCTAAACTAATTCAAGTTTAAGTTTTGTTGCACCTCTGATGTCACACACTAGGACGCGACTGCTACGGTCACAGGTTCGAATCCTGCCTCGGGCATGGCTGTGTGTGATGTCCTTAGGTTAGTTAGGTTTAAGTAGTTCTAAATTCTAGGGTACTGACGACCACAGAAGTTAAGTCCCATAATGCTCAGAGCCATGTGAACCATTTCACACACTAGGAGGCAACTGTTGTTGTTGTTGTTGTGGTTTTCAGTACTGAGACTGGTTTGCTGCAGCTCTCCATGCCACTCTATCCTGTGCAAGTTTCTTCATCTCCCAGTACCTACTGCAGCCTACATCCTTCTGAATATGCTTAATGTATTCATCTCTTGGTCTCCCTCTACGATTTTTACCCTCCACGTTGCCCTCCAATAGTAAATTGGTGATCCCTCGATGTCTCAGAACATGTCCTACCAACCGATCCCTTCTCCTAGTTAAGTTGTGCCACAAGCTCCTCTTCTCCCCAATTCTATTCAATACCTCCTCATTAGTTAAGTGATCTACCCATCTAATCTTCAGCATTCTTCTGTAGCACCACATTTCGAAAGCTACTATTCGCTTCTTGTCTAACCTATTTATCGTCCACGTTTCACTTCCATTCATGGCTACACTCCATACAAATACTTTCAGAAACGACTTCCTGACACTTAAATCTACACTCAATGTTAACAAATTTTTCTTCTTCAGAAACGCTTTTCTTGCCATTGCCAGTCTACATTTTATATCTTCTCTACTTCGACCATCATCAGTTATTTTGCTCCCCAAATAGCAAAATTCCTTTACTACTTTAAGTGTCTCATTTCCTAATCTAATTCCTTCAGCATCACCCGACTTAATTCGACTACATTCCATTATCCTCGTTTTGCTTTTGTTAATGTTCATCTTATACCCTCCTTTCAAGACACTGTCCGTTCCGTTCAACTGCTCTTCCAAGTCCTTTGCTGTATCTGACAGAATTGCAATGTCATCGGCAAACCCCAAACTTTTTATTTCTTCTCCATGGATTTTAATACTACTCCGAACTTTTCTTTTCTTTCCTTTATTACTTGCTCAACTGCATCCACAAATGTCAAGGTTATAGGAAGAACATTGTGCCATGACTGACACAATGCAAAACAGATCTTGCCGTACACTATGAGCAGCATATGAAACTATTCAATTACCAAAAGGATTTTCCGGCATGTAGCCTATGAACAGTGGTATGTGACACAGAGAACAAACAAACAAATATATACACATCGATGACCATAAGATAAGAACATTTTGTTTATATTACAGCAGAAGTACAAGGTTACTTCCACGTTGTGTACGCCTATATCAAATGACGTGCGTGAAGTATGACGTCTTTATTATGTTAAAATTGGTATGGATGTAGAAAACACTGAACGCTTTGGATATTTAGAATCTAATTATAACGTGTCTCAATGAGCACGATACAGTTCGTTACCCGCCTTACGACTGAGGTACACGCTATGTACATGTCATAGCTGTCAAACGCTAAACGGCCACACTTCTTGTACGGACTGGATGCTATTGTCACGGGATGAAAACATGGAACTGGTGGTCAGGGCAAAAAGTCTTATTTTCGTGGAGGTAAAAGAAGAATGCAATTTTTATTACGTCACAAACTTGAAGACGATGTCCGCCATATAATATAGTCCAAAACATTAGGTTCACCGTTTTATACCTCCATAGTCCACCGCGGTGATACTTCCCCGCCGGCCGCCTAGGCCGAGCGCTTCTAGGCACTTCAGTCCGTAACCGCGCTACTGCTACGGTCGCTGGTTCGAATCCTGCCTCGGGGATGGATGTGTGTGATGTCCTTAGGTTAGACAGGTTTAAGTAGTACTAAGTTCTAGGGGACTGATGACCTCAGATGTTAAGTCCCATAGTGGTCAGAGCCATAGTGCTTGGAGCCATTTAGAATGGCAGCGGCCATGTGTGTGTGTTTGTGTGTGTGTGTGTATTTTGAGTGTATAATTGTATGAATGTGTGTGTCCGTGCTTCGCATCCTTTTTGAAGAAGACCTTGGCCGAAAACGTAAGTGAACCATCTTTTCGTTGTACCTGCCTGCTGTTCGGCGTGTGAATAGCAATGTATCCGTTCATAGTATGGTTATTCCCCCATGAAATTTGTTGTAAATAACTCTCTTGACCTCAACAGGAACAATGATGTACATCATCACAAGACAAGAAGCAAAAAACATTCATTACGTGACAATAAGGCTCTCTGTAGCTCAAACAGGGGTTCACATTGCTGCAACCAAAAGTTTTGATCACTTTCCCAGTGACATAAAACGCCTGACAGACGGCAAAGTAATATCTGAAACTAAACTGCAAACTTTTCTGTTTGACAGGTCCTCCTATTCCGCAGAACACTGTCTATTATGGTAATATGTAAATGTTGATGGGTAGGAGTTACTAAAATTTGTCTGTAATTAAAAAATTAATAAACGATCAACATGGAGGCATATTTACAAAAAAATTGATGTTAGTACAAAATGACTCGTTCCACATCATTAAAACTTAACGTGAAAATGACACGTGGAACATTAAAGCAACTAACTAGCTATCTAGCTATTGGTATATCGCAAAGCATGATATACATTATATACTTTGAAAACATCAAAATGAAATTTAGGAGTAAAATGAAGCAGATGATCAAAGTAGAAGTCCATTCCAATTGTAATATGTTTTGTTATTCCTGAAAAACTGACAGAGCTACTGCTGAGAAACATTCCAGGGAAAGGAGGAGATAAGCCACTATTGGAAAGATAGGCCTATATGTTACACAGATTTACAGTATTGCAAAATACTGGAAAATATTTAAAAAATCATATAGTTTTCTTACCCTGAAATTTACTTCTATTGGTCGCACACTTAATGACGCATCATAAGTAATATTTCAAAGGGAGAAGATGTGTAAACTGCAATTAAACTAATGCACTGACAATCTAATACAACAAGAACTTCATTCTACATGGAAGTATACCTGTACGCAGTTCTATTTCTTTGACATATCAGTAACTGTTCACTTGGCGGAATGTGCAAGATACGATAGCATGCCTTGAGTCTTTCCTCATTGCACACGTTTATTGGCTAGCAAAGAACACGTAGGCAAGTCTTTCCCAAACGTGAACATTAAAAATGTGTATACGAGACGAAAGTTGAAAATGCAACGAACAGAAGCACTACCAAGAAGTAAACAAGCATTGGTTTCAGAATTCCAGCTATCGATACAAATACAGTAAAAGAGGAATTAAATGGAATACGGAAGCATACTTTTCGCATCCATTCCTTCTCTTCTTGGTTACTTGAAGTGTATCAAGAAAAACAAATTACATTAACGAGGCCAAAGGCTTGGGATTACTAGTGAAGATACGCATTCAAGAAGAGAAAAATTCGAAATTGCCTTCCTGAGACTGTTATTGACGTAAGCACTGTAATTTTTAGAATTTAAAACAGGTGTTTCCTGCATACGACGGAAATAATGAACAAGAAGCAACCGTAAACAGTAAACTGCTAATGTTTTGGGCTGTTTAAAATGGCGTCAAACTCTGCCCATTCAGGCTTCAAAACAACGTTATAGCGGAAGTATATAGTGGCAGCTACCTTCTTTTTTATGATAGGCTGCGCTTATGTTACAGGTCTCTTGATATCTCCGAGATCATATGTAGATATATCTGTGACATGCAGTCACTACATACACTGTAAACGGTATTTGGACAAATTGTAGATCAGGGTAGAATATATGAAGTTTATAGGGACAGAATATAATAACGAAATAAAACTGATGTTAATTGCTACGAAAAAGTCATGGACGTAACTAAACAAAATCTGTGTCTACATTATAACGACACTGCCAACTCTGACCTGGTGAACCAACATATCTTGCCAAATACAGTCAATTTTACAAGCGGGAAAACCGAGAAGAGTCTACTCTGAATCAATTCGGTTGAAACGCTGTTAAAACTCTGTATATAGATCCTTTTTTGTAACCCTGTCCCTTCATTAGGAACGTTTTGTGGGTGTATATCTCTGTTTCTTCCAGGAAGTGCAATAACCAACCATCTTCTGCCTTGTGAAGAAAGGTAGTGTTTTTAGTGGGGTTATAAACAGAATGCTTGCATTCTCTCAAATGATCGCTAAATCCAGAATTAAATTCACTAACATTAATGTGTTCTCTAAACCTCAGACTAAAGTTTCCTACTATTTGCCCAACGTAAAACGTGTCTTACTCATACATTGTTTCATATACCTTGGACGTTTTATGCCTTACTGTTACCTACATTGTTAATAAATGATCCTGCAGTATTCTGTGATTCGGAGCCAATGTGAAGCATAGTTTTGCGAAACACAAAGCTTAACTTAAAAAAAAAACAGGTTACAGAAGAACACAAAAGTCCTTTTCGTTTCGTAGTATCGTCCAAGACTGCACAATCGTTGTGACTGTTGGAGCCGGCCTGTGTGACCGAGCTGTTCTAGGCGCTTCAGTCTGGAACCGCGCGACTGCTACAGTCGCAGGTTCGACTCCTGCCTCGGGCATGGATGTATGTGATGTCCTTAGGTTAGTTTGGTTTAAGTAGTTGTAGATTCTAGGGGACTGATGACCTCAGATGTTGAGTCCCATAGCGCTTAGATCCATTTGAACCATTTTTTGGTAGAGAAACAGGCCCCATAGTCTTCAACCATTTGAACCATTTTGACTGTTGGACAGTGGGTCGGGTTCTCGTTATAATGCGTGCACGTTACACCTGTGTGCTTTGATGATTAGGATTTATTTTCGTAAAGTGACATATGATCACCCAATATTAATACGTGAATATAAAACGAATAGATTATCACAGAAGACTGTAACGAATAATAATATATCGCCAATTAGCCATAGTGATGAAATTGCGCTTCTGCCCATTAAAATTGTAACTCCAATGAAGATAGCAAATTTTACTTATTACTTGTATGCAGTATAGTAGGAAGTATACATGAATAAATTTGTAGTTGTTTTGGAGGTGTTATGTGTGCGAAATTTGGTTCAGAGTACTGCCATCTCCAGCAAGAACTGTGGTTCTAGCCCAGTTGGGAATCGAGCTAAGCCGGGACAGCACGGCTGACATGCGGCCTTGCATTATCTTCACGGAGACAGGGCTTAGCAATCGGCGTTAAGATGTCAGAAGCTCAACAGCTACTGCCCAAATGACCGGCTACACGAAATAGAGGTGATTGTGTTTCTACCCAATGGTATCCTATATCTTTACACCCAATGCTGGATCTGTATGCCAACGATTCATGAAATATGTAGAAGGTGTGTTGTGACTTGTTTTCACATCGAGAGCGTGTTCTACCACCGTACAAGAGGGAATTCTCTGTTCTGTTTGTAAACAAACTTAAGGTTTGTCCAGCTACTGAATATAGCAATATATTTTCTCGATTTTGTGTTACTATTGTTGTCCATACACCAGGTAGCCTCGCTTGCCCTATTGTATTTAGCAGTAGTAAGTTGCTGGTGCAAGTACTTGGTTATAGACGTACATACTGTAGCGATTTTATTCATTCACTGTGCTGCCTTTAAACAATTGCTCGATTGCAACGTACTGTGGGAGGAACGTGTGAATACTGAGCTTTCTATTCGCTTCTTCTTAGCTGGCCCCTACTAGTGTGTCAAAGGAGCTGGAGTACATTTTATATGTATAGAGCGTGATTTTTCTACCATGTACACACTATAGGGTTTGATCGATGACAGAGTACGGCACAAAAAATGACTAATGAACTTATGTCCGGAAATGCATGGTTCCCATGCAAGAGACTATTTATTCAATCATACTTCGTTACAGCGACTGTGATCTAATACGCGCTGTACCATGCAGCCATAGTGATAGTAAGCATGGTTTCCTCCTAGAGAGTGGTACTGTTCCTCATATGTCATACCCTTCCGCCCTCTCCTGCCAGAGTAATTGGTAATGTTGTGTCCGATTCACTTCTATTGCCGACTCATCATGCAGTGGATGTGATAGAGCGTTGTATACAATGGGTCCGTATTCGAATCGAGTGTGTTTACTTACAGAAAAGCAAATGGCGACGGGCTGTGGGCAGCACGATTGCATCAGGAGATCTATCCCCGACGACAACAACAACATTCAATGTTTACAACAACATTTCACCGTTTGTCTGAGACAGGGTCGTTTAAGGAAGCAGGAAATCATGAAGGACGTAACCAAATTGTTCGGGCAACAGACTAGGAGGAAAACGTGGTTGACACTGTGGACGGTGACCGCCGCGTCAGTACCAGGCAGTTTGTCGCCAGTACAGGGTAAGCCAGACGGCAGTGTGGAACCTTCTCCGTGACAATTGTTACTACCCTTATCACTCACAGTGTGTGCAAGGCTTACTGCCGATAGACTTTCCATATTGGGAGTAGTTTTGTCACTGGTTTCTTCACCAGGCAACCACGATTCTGGGATTTGTGTCATCCATCCAATTGACAGACGAGGTAAACTTTACGCGGAGTGGTATCTTCCATTTTCATAACAGAATCGGAGAGATAGCATGAGGATCTCCCTTGGTATGGTGGCAGCGAATCATCAGCCGGAATGTGTGGGCCGGGATAGTTGTTGACCGTATTTTGGGACTAGTCTTCCTTCCAAATCGCCTAACAGGCCGAACTATCAGCGTTTCTTGCGGTTGACTTCGCCTCCCCTGCGGGAAAAAGTACCATTGATGATTCGAAGCGTTATATGGCTACTACATGATTGTGCTTCAGCCCACTTCACCGTTAACGTCCGGACGCATCTCAGTTGTGTCTTGCCGGATGGGGTGGCCGAGCGGTTCTAGGCACCACAGTCTGGAACTGCGCGACCGCTACGGTTGAAGGTTCGAATCCGGCCTCGGGTATGGGTGTGTGTGATGTCCTTAGGTTAGTTAGGTTTAAGTAGTTGTAAGTTCTAGGGGACTGATGACCTCAGAAGTTAAGTCCCATAGCGCTCAGAGCCATTTGAACCAATCGTCTCTTCCCTCGTCGATGGATCGGACAAGGTGTCCAGTTGCATGGCCTGCTCGTTCGCCGGATCTCAACACGTACGATTTTTGGTTATGGGGTCATCTCAAACGTATCGTGTATGTAGAGCCCATTCCAGATGTGGAGGCACTGGAGGAACGCAGTCATGCTGCCTTTGACATTGTTCGGATACAGCCGGGTCGATGTGAACGTGAGAGACAGAACATGCTAAGGCGCGTACACGCATACGTTGAGCCACATGATAACACAACATTTTCAACACTTACTGTAACTGTGGCTGCGTGGTACAGCGCGTATTAGACTGCAGTCTCTGTAACGATGTATGATTGAATAAACGGTCTCTGGCATGGAAACCGTGCATTTCCGGACATACGTTCATTAGACCTTTCTCGTTCCCTATCCTCTCATTGACCAATCCGTAGAGTTTTTACGCAATGGAAAATATCACCCTGCATATATTGTCTTGTCTGCGAAGTTCATTATTTTTTTTAATATTGCACTAGCTAGGGTACCCGGCTTCGCTTAGCGAGTGAGAAATCGAATTTTTCCATTCATGCGACATAACCCTGGCTTTTGTCTAGTGAATTTTTTCGCGTTTCAAAACTGGCAGCTGTTATCCATTTTTTCGATTACGATATGTTTGTGTTTGTTATATTCTTTCGTCGGGTGGTAGCGGAATGCTTCCTTTATTAGGTTGTATTGGTTACTTGTCCTCGTCCGCGCGTCTCGTAGGGTGATATTTTCATGGCTGGCTTGAGTGGCAGTTGTTTATTGGAAGATTCTGTCGCAAATCTTAATTCCACAGTCCGTTTATTTCGTTGTTCTTCGGTTTGCCTGCTTCTCACGGTGCTCATTGTCGTTCGTTGGGAAGCTAAACGTGCATCGCGCTCTGCACCTGTTTTGATTTTTCGGTGTTCTTTTTATTTTCGCCGTTTTGCTTCCAAATTGGCAAGATCTTCTCCTTTTTACTAAAATTTAGTTCAGATCAACTTTTCACTAACAATTACACTAAGCACACATTAGACACTTTTAACATTTTACTTTCGATTTATGTTTAGTCACTGTATCACGTTGACTACTCACATTTCACTGTTTGTTTTTATTCACTTACTACACTACTTTTCGCTTCCTCCCTTCGTCGTTTATAAGAAACTGAAGTTCGAACCAATACCTATGGGTAGCCCCAACACTGGCAAATTCCAGAACATACCAAAAAGGCTTCAAATGGTCCACGATGTTCTAGAACATTCCAGAATATTCGGGAATGTTCTTGAATGTTCCACAATGATCTAGAATGTTCTTCAACTTTTTGGAATCTCCCAAAATGTTTCAGAGTATTCCCAACCATTACAGAAAATCCTGGATCATTGCAGAACATTCCGAAACATTCTGGAATGTTGTGGAATGTTATTTAATAGTGTCGAATGTTTATCGAAAGTTCTAGAACGCTCTAGAAATTTCTGGAGGGTGAAACTTCCTAGTCGTTATATTTTCAAAAGCACGACCTTCAGGTAAAAACGGGAGCCTTCTTCATGGATGGGGGATAGACAGTTACCACACCATGCAACTCCCTTGATCGTACACTGACTATTTTCTGAGTTTTTGCGGCACACACATTGTACATTTACTTTTATATTAAATAGCCATTACGACAGTTTGTATAAAAGGATTAACTCTGGCAGAATGTTTTTGGTTTATTATTGATTGCCTAACATGCAGTTGATTTCATAGTCATTATAGAAGATATATTTTTAGAAAATAAGCCCATATCTGCACAGTCCCCTGCCCAAACTCCACACAAAACCTGCCGTACAGCAGAAAGCACTTATGCTGTACCCACCAGTGTGTGACCAATGACCTCGTAGAGTCCAGTCAAATAGCGCTCAAAAAGCTCAAATAGAGGAAAGTATCAAAATTTAAACCCGAATATGGGTCAAAAATGAAAAAAAAGGACCACGAAAATTTTGACTTCATTTATGTTCTTCGCTTATAACTTGGGAACGACGCAGTTTGTACCAAAGTTAACTACTTATAAAAATAAAGAAGATCAAATAGGTCATAGTGACCTTTATTGCCAGAGCAACTGTATGACGCGTAGTGTGTGTTGACGGTACCGCAGTTTTAAAGCTGAGGAGATGGGCCATCTCGAGACCTACCCCACACGCCCTTACCACACGTGGCTGCACGTCCATTGCCAAATTCCATCCTCCACTACAGTCAGGATGTTACTGGAGTGGTTGGTAGCTGATTCTTGCCGTTGTGGCTGGTAAGATGTTTGTCAAATGTTAATGATCTCCCCCCCCCCCCCCCCCCCATAACGGAGGGAAGGCCGGTGCTTTAGCTTGGGCTCCTGCGCTGGCAGTTGTTTACGAGTTCGCCCTCGCACGGTCCCTTAGGAGGTAATTGGAGTCGGTAAATTCAATTCAAGTGTATAGAATGTATATAGAAATGTATGTGTTTTAAACATAATGAGCAAGTGAGAAGTGTGTTCTTTGTGATGTTTTACTGGATGATGCGAGAAAAGTGTCACAACTTAGGTCCGGAGTGGGCTTAAAGAATGTTCTGGAAGCAAGTAAGAATAGGAACGATGAGAAAGCTGTCCATTAAAAGTGCAAAATTGTTGTTAAGTTTCGTTAATCATGTCGAAAAAAGTACACAAACGAAAAGTTAATTCATGCAGAGGCCAAAATATTTGCGGCTGGTCGTAGCCGAAAAGAAAGTCGATCTGCTCAACAGGATCTTGATTTCAAAACGAACGATCTTTTGTGGGTCCTCTACTATGCCAGGATTTACGGCTAAACAAAACAAGCTCGCAGCCAATCGATGGAACCTAGTGTGTCTAACCCGGGGCTGTGAGAGACTGCTCTGAACATTGCTGAGAGACAAGACAAGAATTAGGACGTTCAGTAATATGTTGGATTGGACCAGTTTCTGATGCCTAGTACCACATCAAACGCATGAAGGTCCTGCACAACAATCCAAAGAAGGTGAAAAAGAAAGACGAGGTCCTCGTGCCATTCGTGGCGCTTGCAGGAAATTTTCAAGTACCTCAGTGTAACTGGTGACGAGTTTCTATTTTCCCTTCAGTGGTTAATAAACCACATCTATGGTTTACATTACATTGCTACCATAGCAATGTAATGTAAAGCTCCACTGTTGAAGAAGTATGGGAATGATATAGTGATTGTGAACAAATCAACTGTTGTTTGCTTCAAAAACACTGGGTACAAAAGATAGTTGGTGTCAGTCAAAAAACTATTCACCAGAGGAAGAGACCCTCGACGATTCACTGAAACAGCTGCAGACATACTGGCTGCAGACATACTGGTTGCAGACATACTGGTACATCGCAGTTTACAACATAACGAATACCACCCTCCAGCTCAGTTTCTTACACAGAACGAAGTCCTCGTCCCTGTAACCGTCCAAAATTTCGTTAATCGACTAGCGATGAAACCTGAATAAATGGATGATCAAAAGCATGACCACAGCACATAACACGGCGGCAGCTGTCTGCCAAAACACTTTCTTGTTATCATTGCAAGCTGACCTGGCCGCATTCATCTACAAGAAGTATGGCTCTTAGAAACCAGATGATGTACTGTCTGCGTTAGGATACAGTGTCTCCTACACAGAAGCAGTATGTTTTGAGGCTTTAGCAATGATAGCAAAGGGATTAAAACTTCCGCGTCATTTCACTTCGTCTTCGACAGTGCTCACTACAGCTCCAAAACAATTTATGGAAACAACAGTTTCCATTTGGTGGAATCCGGTGTACCACACCACAGGAAGGTAAGCCGTATTTCAAATTGTTGTTGTTATAATTTAACGTTGTGAAATACCATGACCTCATCTAGTATGAATTAAAATTAGTCATTTTTTATCTTATTTAACCGCAATATACCCGCACATATTCTCATTTTGCAGATTAATCAAGTAAAGACGAGCGCAATGGTGTACGAAACGCGAAGAGGATGGATCTTCTTTGACATTTTTTTAATGTTTCTGTGTTTGTAATATAATATAATGATAATAATAACAATTATTATTATTGTTATTACCAAGAGCAAAATAAAACTTAATTACTATGTCATTTAGACGAGGTATTTCAACGCATTTTAACTTTAGGAGAGTTGAAAGCTTTCATTTTGGTGTTTGCATGAACAACATCATTGCATATTAAGAGATGAGGAGTTGGGGTTTGAGATGGCGCCAGAAATCGCACTAACTTCAATACGCGCTATACGTCGTACGATTGGTCCTACAAAAAAGGTCACTGAGACCTATTCTGTGGTAAATTGTATCCTCTTTATTTCCATGAACCGTCGATTTGACGCACATTGCATCGTTAACGAGCCATAAGCGAAAATCTTCCATTTCTGAGCCACTTCCGGGACGAAATTTTGGTGGGGCTGGAAAAATTCGGAATCAGAACAGTTAGAAAGACATAGAAAGCTTGTCAAAAACAGTCTACAAAGCTCTCCTCTAAGATTCTACATTTGACTGGACGGATAGACAAATCGATGTCTCAGACACCACACACTGTCATATTTAGAATAACTCATAAGTGTACAAGTTTCTTTGTTATTGAATTTACAGTCTAAATCAAACCATGGGTGTAGTGTTTGTAACTCCAGACCTCCATTTGCTGATTAACAACGTCGCCCCTACTTCGATGACGCGTAAACAGAGTTAGCCATGTGCGTCTCTGGACGTACAGCACGCGTACTATTTGCTTTGGCATGCCACACAAGTCAATACAATAAGCTAAGCGCTGGATTCTCCTGCTTCGCTGTCGTCGGCACACTACTACTGCGTCACTTGTTCCTCGTGTGTCAATATTTAGCTGATGCGAGTATGCAATCCCGTTTAAGTCTGCGCAGAAGTACAATTAAATTACTTGTTATAATAGAAGAATGCACCTTGCATGCGTGTATTACGAGAGGAGCAACCAATAATGGTATGGAAACAGCGTCCACCACGCGCTGTGCAGTGACGTTTGAAATGTGTACACAGATGTTTACATGTATGATCAGGCCAGTGCATGGCCCGGAGCTCTCGTCGACTGCAAATCCAGTACGAGGTGGGTGTGCCCACCTCGTACGATGCGGTATTAAGGGGTGGTGATACTATGTGTGTAATTAAACATGGAAAGAAATATGGAGTTCGAAACTAAAGAATTAATACGTAAAATGATTGACAGTTACAAAATCTGATATAAAAGTATTCACATTTACAAATTAATATTACCTACGTAGCCCGACTACGCATCCAGCGCTGGCCTAATGGCCATCGCGTGCGGATCTCGCCTCGAGTTATACGTGTTGTCAGCCATGAGTCGATGTAGCTTATGAGTATAACATAATGAGAGAACTCAGAAAGTCTACGTCAAAGTTATCGCTTCAGTTCGGACATGACAGACCGAAAGGGCTTCAACTCGACAATTGGTTGTTCAGATTGAGAGGTGTGCAAGATGATGACGATTACGGTTTGGCATATCATTCCCTTGATAATGCACTGTGTATTATGGTGCTAGTCGTTGAGGTATCTACCTGGGTTATATCAAAAACAGGTGTTTCTGCGAACTTTGTTCATTGCAATCGCAGTTAAATCAAGATTAGCTGTGCTGGTTTAAGATTGGGATCTGTGCGCATATTCAACATCTCTTTTGAACAGAAGTTCGATCTAACCAAACAAGCGCTAACGTCTTATGGCACGATTTTGCAAGCTACAGGTGGTAAATAGTCAGGCAACAAACATTTAAAAATGCTGACGATGGTGCGCGGAACGTTGTAACTGCTCTTTGTAAGCTTATCCTGTTGAATAATATGGTACAAGCCTTCAAAGCGTTTAGTTATTTATGACTGCCAGCGAAGGACCTACGTAGTATCGGGATCCAGGATCGTCTCAAGGCTACCTGCCTCCCTCTAAAATCTAGCACTGTCCTCCGCGGGCGATGGGCGGAATCAAGGAAAAGTAACTAGTGCACAGACTCTATCAGCCCCACTGCAGGGAAACGGGAATTGGCGGGGACTGGACATATCACGTGGGAGAGAAAATGTAGAGAATCATGATTCAAGTGCACGTAGCGTGTTGACGAACGAACGGAGTCCAACGACTAACACGCCAAGTTGGTCGAATCAGGACTCTCCAGGAGAAACTAGTGGCCAGACCATAGGCGGTAGCGACACACTTGCAAAGGAAGTTAGTGTGGTTGTTAAACATCCCGAAGTAACACCACGCTGCTATCCACATGACGCTCTATTGTTACCATTAGAAAGCGACATGTTCGAATCAGGACTCTCCCGAAGAGACTAGTGGCCAAACTTAGCCGGTACCAAGACACTCGCAGAGGAAACTGGTATGGTTGTCAAACACCCCGATGTACCACCAGGTTGCAACCCACATGATGTTTCCATGTTGCCAATAGGCAGCGACATGATCGTATCAGGACACTGCAGGAGAGACTAGTAGCCAGACATTAGACAGGTGCAAGACTTTTGCAAAGGAAACTTGTACAGTCGTTAAACATCCTGATGAACCACCAAGTTGCAATCCAGATGATGTTCCATTGTTACCAGTAAACAGGGTCATACTAGTTAATGTGGACAAAAACCGAAACAACCTAACGTTAAACGACTGGTCTGATCATCCAGTAACGAGAAGAGACAGGTTGAAAATACCGCTTCAGTTGTAAAGTTCTTTACCATCACACGACAGGTTTAGGGCTCTTATAAGCCCATCTTCGGGTGTCTTAACTTGGTGCTGTGACCCCGACTGTCGCGGTGGACGTGTACTTGTACACTTGTACGCTTTGCACAGTTGTATTGGGTAGTGTCTGTAGTATGCCTGTCGGTCGCTTCACGTCGCTCTTTTCGGTTCTGAGCACATAGTAATCAAGTAAAGTTGCCTAGAACAATAGCGTCACCCGTCAAGTATCGGTGTCCTCTGCGGGGTATCGCCTGATTTCATGCAACCCCATATAACGTTCCACCTCGTATTTTCTTCTTCAGCACAATTCTCGGCCGCACAGTGCAGGGGCTATGACCACACCCTTTCGATAGGAAATGTTTGATCACTCACCGTAGAGTCCATACTTGGCTCACTCGGATGTTCATCTCTGCTCACTTGAACCGCTGGCTATGAAGACATTTTGGCACAGACGACGAACTGCAGACTACAGTAGAGAAGTGGAGGAGAGCACAGGCAGCTGCCTGGTATGACGAGGGTATCGAAAAGTTCCTACAGCGCTACCAAAAATGTCTAAATCGGAGCAACGACTATGTAGAGAAGTAGCCGGAAGGTGTAGCCAACTGATGCCAGCAAAACATTTTTGATTTTCACTGTGGTTTCCTTTTCGTGACCGAAAGGACCTTAGTTCTCGAGTAGTCCTTGTATTTGGACTTTTTTGAGTTATGTCAAAAGGAAGGACTCTACCAACTGGAAGTGGCAATCTGTTATTTATTTTACCTTAATTTACTACTTCCGTTTGGCTTTACAGTTTAAGGCATAAACGGAAACAAATTTGTGACAGTGCCAGCGTCGAATTTTGTTTTCATTATAAGCGATAATTCCGGAAATTGTGGCGTATGCGCCAGCACCGACGGAGGCGACGTTGTGAAATGTAAGGTATGCCTGTGAGCTGAGGATTGAAGCTCCCTCCTCTCCCCCCTCCCCACTCAAAAAAAAGAAACGAAAGAAGGTAGCCAAATGCTTAGCGTCGCGTTTTTTTCAATACTCAAAGACTAGCTTTCGATTCCCAGTACACACTCAGATCTTTTGTGCGGTAACCAGATCTGGTAAAAGATCCACCCAGTGCTTGTGAAGCCATACGAGGAACTAGTTGAATAAAGAAACAGCGGCATCATCAGGATTCTTCTCCTGGCAATGACGGTTGGAGGGACTGGTGATACACTGATCACATGTTCCACGATCATAGATCGCTCCGCGTACCGCGGTGTTGGCAGCAGTCAACCAGTCGAAATAGGCCTGAGGACTAATCCTTGATTTACGTTTACGGTTCTTTTATCTACGTTACTGGGAAGATCGAGAGCTGATGATAAGTGAATGATGTTCCTTCGTTAGAGGGGTATTTTCCACTGATTTTTGCAGTTCAATAATTATTGGCGTCAATAAGTTACCAGTAATCACCAGTATGGTGACTTCTGTTAAAGTCTTTGTGCGTAGGTGAATCCACAGAATAGGCAACATATTGAAGAAACAGGGACTTCAAATGGGATACAGAACAGACAACACCACACAGAAAAAATCCAGACACAGGAGACACCCACAGATAAATTCAACAGATCATGAATATGAACTCACATGCAGCACTTGTCAACCAGTATACACAGGGCAAACATGCAGTAAATTGAAACGTCCCCTTTGAACAATTATACAAGACTGTGCTTAAACAGACACACAATATTTTGTTAGCGCAACGCAATCTGACTTTCAAAATTCCCTACAAAAGAATGGCCCTGACTAACATTAAACTATACCTTTCACAAATCACTTACCTCACAATAATCTTCGTTTCTCCCACTACGGCAATACAGCAAGCGCCACTACTGCCAGCTAAATAAAAGATTCAAACTACTAAAGGCACTAACTACTGATAGGGATAGTTAGCAAATGAAAGATATTAATAGAGAACAAACAATGTATTTACCTTGATATCATCATATATAAATATAGCAGTTCATGACAAATTTCAAAACTCCGCCATCTCTCTCCCCACATCCACCACTGCTGGCGGCTCACCTCCAACTGCGCAACGCTACGCGCTGTTCACATCCAGCTGCCGCTGCCCAACACTACAATGGCAGACAACAATGCAAACTAGCCACAGACTGCACACAGCACAGCCAGTGATTTTCATATTGAGCGCTACGTAACGTTGCCAATAAGAAAACATAAACAGCCTACTTACATAGAGAAAACATAAACAGCCTACTTACATAGCCCCCATGCTCCCCACAAAATTTTTTTACAAATGGTGTTGGGCACTGGCCAATACAGATTTGACAAAAATTTTTCACAATTACAGTAACAAAGAAATCAAATGCACACACTTATTGATACAACGTTGGTCAAAAGCTAAAATTTTGTCACAGTCCATAAAGACAGTCCTGATCATTCATTACGGTAAAATATAGTGTTTTTCTCAAAGTCTGAGCAATAGAAGAAAATGCACATGGAAGTAGTGGATTTCCATGCTGTCGTGAAGAAGTAGTGTTGTCCTTCCAACGGAAAGACAGTGCTGACTCTCGACATGCAGACAAGTATTGGGTCACAACAGAGCAAACCCACTGCAGAATCATTCGAAGTTTTGAAGAATATTGGTAGGTAGGTCATCACAGAGCAGACCCACTGAAGTCCTGGTAGAGATTACGGTACTGATGGATCATCAAAGATGCAGACCCACTGTAGTCCTTGTAGAGATAGCCAGCAGCCATCTGTTGTGGCTGTGCAGGTGCACAATCACCATTGAAGAGTCTTGCGGATAATGTAGCAAGTCCATAAACCACCACTTGTGCACTCACAAAGTTTTTGGAATTGTCCTTAGAACCAGCAATGCTGTTATCCAGTCCCTTGCTGAATTATTAACACACGTGCAAACACTAACAGTCCCTACTTCTCACATATTGTCCATATACTATGACCAACAGAAACGTGTGCAGTGAAATGTAACTAACAAGTTAATAATATCATGAACTGGTGACAATTACAATTTTATAACATAAGAATACAATAACAAAGGTACAAAATACATCATTAAAAACATAAAAATATAGATAACATTTGTAGTACAGGCTTTACAAAAGAATAGATATAGACATATACATCAGTGTTACAGGAATTATGACATGAGTACATACATAGAAGATCAGAATAACTTGCGAAACATCAACTTCACACATGAGCATTTAAACAGAATGAATAATGTCTAATATCTTTACAAAGTAAATAACATATTATTAATGCCAATTATATTTGAGGATAACAGTATTCCTCATCATAGTGAATGTATCTTAATATTAAAAGAAGAAAAAATTCTATGAAACTACACAGAGACAGGAAGAAAACAAATACTCAAGGGTACACAAACACATAGTGGGATAACACCAATAGGAAAGGACAGGGTTCGTTTTCAGTGTAACATTTGGTACTGCAGTCCAACCCAAAACTTCATATATCTTTCCTCTTATTTCATCCTTTGTTTCCACCAAAAAAATTCTATCTAAGCATGCTTTCTGTATTTATATGTTCACACATTTCTTACCTCAACATTTATTTCCAAGAAAATCCTACCTAAACCTGTTTTCTCAATGCATTTCTTCCAATTCATCGTAACTCATTCTCTTAGAGGCTACCCCCTCTTAAGCTAACTTAAATCTACTGAGCTCAGATGCTAAACTAAGGGACGAGGCAATGCAGCCGCACATAAAACAATTAATATAAACAGCAATTACCAAAAAATTGGAAAATTGCAAAGCAAGCTACAGTAAATCTAAATTAACAGATAAAATGCAAAATTACAACTAATATGAGCCAATGTGCAGCAACATGAAAAATCAATGAGTAGTAAAATTGGCTTAGCAGAGTAACACAAATTAAAGTTCAGTAGCACTATGCCTGGCAAACAGCAGCAGCAAATATAAAAAAATATAAAACTTATATCTATACATGACAAAGCTCAAGCAGAAAAGATATTACAGTAAAAACAACAATGCAGATAAGGGAAATGTATATTTACATCTTAATATCTATGTAATTAAAGTGGTGCACCACAACAACTGATTGTAAAAAGAAATATTACCATGTACTTGAAAAGAAAATTATGTGTTACTGTTACTAGTTCGTTCTTATTGTTCTTTCCTTTCCAAGTGCTCCTTTTTTAAAGAATGTGGATCATAAAATAATTATTTAATAAATCTGTTGACAGAAAGTGTTCACATTAGCAAATGCATTTCATTTTATAAAAGCAATGCTGCAACACAGCTGGAAACCAGATATCAAATGAAATAAGCAATTACGAAAAGCAAAGCATAAAAATATCATTCAATAGTCATGTGGCATTTCGTAAGTCAGTAGCTCTCAACTCTCATAGAAAGACACTTGTCATAATCAGGTGTGCAGATGTATGAATATTTCCCATCAATTCATAAGCATTGCAGTAATTAGCACAAAGTACGAGTAATCATATGTTTTCAGGTAATGAGCGTGTAATATTTGCGATGCTTTCTACAAAGGAATGTCAATAGCAAGGTTAATGGAAGTAATGAGGGTGTCGCATTTGCAATATTTTCTCTAAAGGAATGCCAATGGCGAGGATAAAGGCCTGCCTTTTTTCTTTTTTTTTTTCTACCTGTGCTTCCGGAAAGGCACCCCTAATGACTTTTTCTCCAGGCGTCTGACACAGCTGGGTGCCCGCGACGCATTACGTGCAGGTGGTCACTTAACTTTCGTACGGAAATATTTACGACAGCAGTTTCTGCTACCGTGGCAGTCTCATATAAAAATATTTCACAGGTCAAGAATTAGCGTTGCAAATCTGTAGAAACAAAATCCTATAAATATAAGTGTCCAAAAAAAATATTGGTCAGCATTGTGATACAGTCACACATTTCATAACTCTTAAAGTACGTTTCTTGGTTTCCAACATCCTGTTTCACAAGTCAAGAGTCCCTACCCACTATTCATTACTCCTTACCTTATTACACATATACGTATCCATCGACACTCGTCAATATTTTGTCATTATAAATATGAAGCATAATCAAATAACTCATATAGCCTCAGCCTATTAATCATAAACATACCTCAGCAGCATAATACACATCGTCGTCGTAAAAATAACATCATAACACCTCAGTCAAATCTCAAAATATTCGTAGCTTCCTCCAATAATTAAAAAAATTCTCTGCTCATGTCAAAAGTGTCATCTGCCTCAAACGTACTTTAAAAATCATAATCCCTTTACCAAATACATCATTCAAAGCTCTCATAGTATCACAATGGTTCCGAAAAAATATGAACAGTTTACAAAGTACAGACAAAATACAGTTTCATAAGTGTGAAGTTATCCAACTGTGTATTGCGTAAACATGTGTCACTGATGTAGTAAAAAAATGTTTATCTCTCAGTTAAATGATCAGATAGCTGTGTAATTTGTGTGTTAGAAAAATATGGTACCGATGTGTAAAGTTGTATAAGCAAATACCATAATAGCTAGGGTTCCTTGTGGTTGCCACACACATGGTACACAAACTAAGCGTGTACCCCCCTGAGGATTAATGTAATTATACCCTCAGGTGTTACAGATTACAGCAATGGAATGAAATGTATCATGGAAAACTTTCTTTGTAATTCAAAAATCTTTAAAAATAAATGTTTTAAGTACAAAATTAATCACTCAAATGCATGTCCTGTAGCGCTAAATGTGCTGTAAGATAATTCTGTGGAAGTGTCGTAATTATCGTCCTCCGAAAGCTAAGTTCTGCAGAAGTCAATGTACTTACCCCATCAGAAACGAAAGTGAAATACTTTGTGTATAGATATCATAATTATTATGCACATTACTGTGATCAAGAAAATACTATACTGTAAAGTATTGTTGTGCTAAGAAAAGGGCCTCACATTGTAGCTTACTACTAAAACATGTTTTGCTTTCCAGAAGAATTCAGAAAAACTGTGCGGATATAAAACAGAAACACTGCAAAAGCAACATTGTAAATTGTCACTCATTAGTAGCGTCGTGATAAAATCGTGTAGCTGTCACATAAACTAACCACTGTGTCGTCTGGTATCTCACAGAAAGTACTTTAAATTCAGAATGTATTTTCAAATAAACCGAAATGTTGCATTAAAATCTCATTAGCAGTACTGGTAAATGTTCTAAGTATGTGAGCCTTATAGTCGTTACGTAATCGTGCAACAAACAAGCAAGAATGTACACACACAATAACACTGTGACGTCTGTTCACTATTACAATGCATTCGTCATTTCTGTTTAAATAAGTTCTCTTGGTTCTTGACTGGATATTTCACTTCAAACATTGTTACATGTTAACAGATTCTAAATCTGAAAAAGCATACTAGTAGCGTCAATTGAAAAGTTTTATGGCAAAGAAAAAATTAAAAAGCAGATTATCTTTCAATAATCGGTTTTACACGTGAAATGTGGTACAATCTTTTACTCTTCAAAGTACTCAGAATTTCAGCTTAAACGCAATTATCATGTTGTATACATCGGTAAAGAATGCTAAAATTTTTCTCCAGGCTAGCGTCTTATGTTATTTTTCTCGGAGCCAGCGGGCGCACGCGGCTGCCTGCTGTGTGAGTCATTGTCTGTCTCTTTGTTGGCGCGCGCCGTTATTGGGATTAGGAGACCTAACTTCTACAAATTCACTCTGACGAGAAGGCCCTGCCCTGTTTGAATCCCGCCAATTCTGATGCAATTCAGCTCTGTCGTTACGAATATATCGTCTGTCGTCATGTCGGTAGTTCCTGTAGTTTCTTTCTTGTCGGTCATGTGGTGGAGAATTTCTCCCGGAATCGTAACTGCACGCTGAACTGTTGCGTCTGAAGTTATTTTGTCTCCCTTGATAATAATTGTTTTGGTTTCCATATTGTCTGTTTCTATGGTTATCTCTGTCATATTCATAATTACAGAAGTACGATCTTTCTCTCTAACTATTACTCTGCCAGTGGTTGTCATACGGGTGGTGTCTGTTTTGGTCACGATTTACGTTGTAAGAATAGCCTTTTCGTGTCCAGTTATTGTTTCTGTCATCACGGAATTGTGACGTATGTGACCTGAAGTGATTGTTTTCCTGTTTTCGCATCCGGCGACTGTCTGTGTCAATTTCTAATTCTTGTAAAAGTCCCTGAAATGCTTCAATGTCGTCTTTGCAACGTCCTGCTAAAATAATATGTCGTAAATGTTCAGGTAATTTGATTAAGCAAATGCGGATGAGTTCTGAGGGGCTGTATGGGTTTGAAAGATACTGATTCTTATGCAACATGTCTTCAAAATATTTCATAAGACTGGAAAATTCAGATTGTTCGAAACGTTTCATCATTATGATGCTATGTTTTATTCGGTCTTGTGTGGCTTGAGACCAATATGCTGAGAGGAAGGCATGGTAAAATTCTCCTTCACTGTGGCAATCGTGAATGACCGATCGCATTCTTCCAGCTGGTTCATTCTCTAAGTAACCACACATAAATTCTAATCTGTGCTCCAATGACCAGTTGGGAGGAAAACAATGAGAAAATTGATGGAGCCATGCTTGTGGATGAATGTCGTTGCCAGAATTCTTAAACATTTTGAATTTACGTGTAGTAATGAACAGCTTATAGTCAAAATCATCATGTCGGCGAGTCGCATGTCGGTCATTGTTAGGTCGTGTCGGCCGTTCCATATCAAAATTCGGTGCACATTGCCAATTTCTTTCATAACTTCCGAAATGCCCTGTGTTATTATTTTGTGGCTGTTCCGTATTTCTATGTCCCTCTTCCCTTATTGGGGCGCGAGTGTCCTCTGAAATACGTAATTCTTGTATTACCTGTGTTAGCTGATCTTGTACTTCCCGAATTTCTCTTTGGTGTTGTGTATTGATTTGATTCTGATTTTGTTTGAATTTTCTTATTTGTTCATACTCTTCTGTGTCAGTGAAGGCTACGGGTCTTGTGTCATTCAGATCATCATCTACCTTTGTAGATAAGTTAGTGACCTGATCCGAAAGTTCGGCTACTTTCTCCGATAGTGTACTTATTTCTTCAGTGTGTTTTTCTGAACCAAGTTTCAGAGTATCTACTGTGTCCTTAAAGTTTTCCTGAGTTTTTGCAAGTTGCATAACCGAATCGGTAGATGCAACTGAGTCAAATTTAGCTTGCAAGGTCTCATGATTTTCATGAACAATAATTTGCAGTTCTTTTATGGCTGCTTCGTGATTCTGTAATGCATTTTCATGCCGCGAAAAAATAGGTTGAAAATGCTCACAAATTTGTGTTTTTACGTCATTACAGACTTTTTGACATTTCGATTCAATGTTATGTAACTCAGTAGTTAAATCTTCACGCGTTTGTTCAAGAGTTTGTTCCAATGAGTCTAACTTTTGAAGCTGTTGCTGTGTTTGTCTCTGATTTTGTTCCATTGTGTCTAACTGTTGCTGTGTTTGTCTCTGGTGTTGTTCCATTGTGTCTAACTTTTCAAGCTTTTGTCCCATTTGTTGCATTAATTGTAATAACAATGCACTGGTGTCTGAAACATGTTCCTCAGTGCTTTTCGGCAGTGAAGTTGCACCGGCAACATTCACATTTTGACAAGCGGAAAATGTGTCTTGACTCATTTGAGAAAACGGTGAGAACCCAAAACCTGAGTCTGCAGTATTTGCAATATTGTGTTCTGTCATTCCCGATTCCTGAGGCGAGCTGTTGCCGACCAATCGATCGATAACGCTTCCCTGTTCACTACCTGTTTCACTGTCTACACCATTGTTTGCTGCCCGCTCCATTTCCCTATGCGCAATTACCAAATTACTACTTTGAACATTAGTTAATTCATTACTCTGCGGCGCTAACACACTGCCTTCGTCTTCACTGTCATTTCTCAGTTTTCTTTGGAGCCTTGTATTACGTTTTTCACACGCCATAATTGTCACAATATTTCACACGATAACACAGAAAAGCACAATTTGAAGAGCAAAATAAAATAACATAGCAATGGAAATAATGTCTACTTAATTGCCAGCGCAGTTGCGAAATACTTGGTGCAAATCTACATGCATGCCACAACTGTTTTACTGTACAACAATGAAAAACTACAACTACAATCTCTCTATAATTACGCGCTACCAATAAACAATAGCTACACCAATTACACAAACTACAAGAAAAATCAGAAGATTCCAGTGAGGTATCCTAGGCTCAGGGTCGACATATGAAACGTCCCCTTATAACAATTATACAAGACTGTGCTTAAACTGACACACAATATTTTGTTAGCGCAACGCAATCTGACTTTCAAAATTCCCTACAAAAGAATGGCCCTGACTAACATTAAACTATACCTTTCACAAATCACTTACCTCACAATAATCTTCGTTTCTCCCACTACGGCAATACAGCAAGCGCCACTACTGCCAGCTAAATAAAAGATTCAAACTACTGAAGGCACTAACTACTGATAGGGATAGTTAGCAAATGAAAGATATTAATAGAGAACAAACAATGTATTTACCTTGATATCATCATATATAAATATAGCAGTTCATGACAAATTTCAAAACTCCGCCATCTCTCTCCCCACATCCACCACTGCTGGCGGCTCACCTCCAACTGCGCAACGCTACGCGCTGTTCACATCCAGCTGCCGCTGCCCAACACTACAATGGCAGACAACAATGCAAACTAGCCACAGACTGCACACAGCACAGCCAGTGATTTTCATATTGAGCGCTACGTAACGTTGCCAATAAGAAAACATAAACAGCCTACTTACATAGAGAAAACATAAACAGCCTACTTACAAAATTTAAAACAAGATACTGAGAACACCTCAGAGGCATCAAAAAGTAACAACACCCATAGTACATTTGCTGACCACCTAACAGTCCAGAGCCACCACCCAACTACAGTAGCAACAGATTTAAAAATACTGAAATCCACCCGCAACCTATACCACAAACTGACAACGGAAGAGAACTTCCCCAACAGAAGGCAGACAAGTTTTAAATGAAAACACTACACGCTGTAAAGGAACGTTACATAAAAAGTAACGCAAACAGCTAAAAGAGCTTACACACACGCACACACACACACACACACACACACACACACACGCTTGTACACAGAAAGAGAGAGAAAATGTAAACATAATTCATATTCGGCACCAGCTCTCTCAGAAACAAATGAGCGTTGACTGGGCTAGGAAACACAATGACATAGTGGTCACCGCGTTTTACGAAGGAAAAAGGCGTTTACAAAGAAAAGAAATTACACAAAGTAGAGAAATATATGTGTACACTGTCCTTGGAACCCAAAAGAAGAAGGATCAGTCACAGTAATGCGTGAGCAGTAACAAATATATACGCTCGGGTGTCTGGGACCTCCACCACCTCGGATTAAAGAAAGAAAACGAAGTAATTCTGATGGTTGTATTGTATTGTATTGTATTGTATGGAACTGCGTACCTAGAAACGACGGAGAGGCTTCGTCCCAGCCGTAGCCCTCAGTGGTTCACAACCCCACAACAGGCTACAGTAGTCCACTCACCCCACCGCCGCGCCCCACACCGAACCCAGGGTTACTGTGCGGTTCGGCCCCTACTGGACCCCCCCCCCTCCCCCCTCCCCGTCTACCCCCAGGAACGTGTCACACCAGACGGGTGTAACCCCAATGTTTGCATGGTAGAGTAATTATGGTGGCGAAAGTGTTTGGGCAGCAATCGCCAACATACTGTAACTGAGGCGGAATAAGGTGAACCAGCCCGCATACGCCAAGACAGATGGAAAACCGCCTTAAAAACCATCCACAGGCTGGCCGGCGCACCGGACCTAGACACTAACCCGCCGGGGACCGGAACGCCTTCCCGCCCGGAAAGCAGTGCGTTAGACCACACGGGTAACCGGGCGGGCTATTCTGAGGGTTACTGCGAGATATGTTACCAGTATGTTCGATCAACATGCGAGTATTACGGAAATGGTCGGTGATCTCAAATGGAAATCGCTGGAGCGAAGAGGGATTTATTTTCGCTTCGCTACTGTGAATAATTAGAGAACTGTCATTTTCTGTTGACTGGGCAAAGATTCTACTGCGGCTGACGTACATTTGGCGTAAGGAGCGAGCAATCGAAATGAGAGAAATTTAGGCTCGTGACGGAGGTGTATAGATAGTCGTTTTTCCCTCGCTCCAATTACGAGTGGAACTAAAAGGGATTGACTAGTAGTGGTAAAAGGTACCCCGCAAAGTGTTCCAAATGGTGTCTTACGGAATATGTACGTAGTTGTAACTCTTGGTACTAAGCGAAAGGAGAAGTAGGAAAAACCTACCAGCAATACATCGCACGAAACTACATGGCGTAGAACCATCTACAAGATCTGTTCAAAAAACATTTCGGAAAATTCGTAATTTCGCGTCAATGGTGTGTTGAAGCGAAACGCAGTTGGCATCCCTGCACAGAGCCTGTGTTTGATGTGAAACTGGCGGAAGTCTCATTGTTGTATGTCTGTTAGGTATTGTTGCTCAGTGCTGTAGTCAGTAGAGCGTTGTGCCACATAGTTTGTGAATTTCGAGATGGCAGATTTAGAGGAGCGACTCCTATGCATCAAATCTTCCGTGATACTCAAGACGACCTTTACAGAGACACACCAAATGATGCTAGAAACCTACGGTGATGAGTGCTCAAGCCGTGCTCGATGTTACGAATGGTTCACACCGTTTAAAAATGACCGGACATTAGTTAAAGATGACCCTCGTTCTGGAAGCCCCTCGACGTCTGCTGACGACACTCATGCCAGGAACGTTAACGAAATCGTGCATGACGGTCGAAGACTGGCTGTCCGACAGATTGCAGAAGAATGTGACACTTCACTTGGGTCATGACATGCAATCCTGACACAGCACCTCGGAATGCATGGTGTTGTCCCTAAGTTTGTCCCACAGCTCATGAGTCAAGGCCAGAAAGACCTACGCCTCGCAATCTGTGAACAGCTTTTGTATCGCGCAAATGAGAATGAATGTTTCTTAAGAGAACCCGAACTGGTGATGAAACACGGGTCTACGGTTACGATGTTGAGGCCAAGGTTCAATCTTCGCAATGGGTCGGGAAAGGTCCTCTATGATCAAAAATAGCTCTTCAGGTCAGGTCAAATGTCGAAGCCATGCTGATGGTCTTCTTTGACTTTGAAGGATTACTTAACAGTACAAACTGTACTATCGGGACGTGTTACGACTCCTGCGAGAAAATGTGGGAATGAAACGGCCTGACATGCGGTGAGACTCGTATTAGAGTCAATTGTGTTATGTAGCTATGCTCCAGTGATAGCTCTGTACCAATGTTTCGTGCTATGACATGCGAAGTAAAAGATGATGTATACAGGGTGGCCTATTGATCGTGACCGTGCCAAATATCTCACGAAATAAGCGCTAAACGAAAAAACTACAAAGAACAAAACTCGTCTAGCTTGAAGGGGGAAACAAGATGGCGCTTTGGTTGGCCCGCTAGATGGCGCTGCCATAGGTCAAACGGGTATCAACTGCTTTTTTTTTAAAATAGGAACCCCCATTTTTATTACATATTCTTGTAGTACGTAAAGAAATTTGGATGTTTTGGTTAGGCCACTATTTTCGCTTTGTGATGGATAGCGCTGTAATAGTCACAAACATATGGCCCACAATTTTAGACGAACAGTTGGTAACAGGTAGGTTTTTTTAAAGTAAAATACAGAACGTAGGTACGTTTGAACATTTTCTTTCGGTTGTTCCGATGTGATACACGTACATTTGTAAACTTATCATTTCTGAGAACGCATGCTGTTACAGCTTGATTACCTGTAAATAGCACATAAGTGCAATAAATACTCAAAATGATGTCCATCAACCTCAATGCATTTGGTAATACGTGTAACGACATTCCTCTCCACAGCGAGTAGTTCGCCTTCCATAATGCTCACACATGCATTGACGCCTGTTGTCAGGCGTTGTCGGTCACGATAGCAAATATCCTTCAACTTTCCCCACAGAAAGAAACCCGGGGACGTCAGATCCGGTGAACTTGCGGGCCATGGTATGGTGCTTCGACGACCTATCCACCTGTCATGAAATGTGCTATTCAATACCGCTTCAACCGCACGCGAGCTATGTGCCGGACATCCATCATGTTGGAAGTACATTGCCATTCTGTCATGCAGTGAAACATCTTGTAGTAACATCGGTAGAAAATTACTTAGGAATTCAGCATACATTGCACCATTTAGACTGCCATCGATAAAATGGGGCCCAATTACCCTTCCTCCCATAATGCCTCACCATACATTAATCCGCCAAGGTCGCTGATGTTCCACTTCTCGCAGCCATCGTGGATTATTATGCCGGTTTACGTTACCGCTGTTGGTGAATGACGCTTCTTCGCTAAATTGAAAGTGTGCAAAAAAACTGTCATCGTCCCGTAATTTCTCTTGTGCCCAGTGTTAGAACTGTACACGACGTTCAAAGTCGTCGACATGCAATTCCTGGTTCCTGGTGCGTAGAAATATGGTACGGGTGCGCTCGATATTGATGTAACATTCTCAACACCGACGTTTTTGAGATTGCCGATTCTCGCGCAATTTTTCTGCTACTGATGTGCGGATTAGCCGCGACAGCAGCTAAAACACCTACTTCGGCATCATCATTTGTTGCAGGTCGTGGTTGACGTTTCACATGTGGCTGAACACTTCCTGTTTCCTTAAATGATGTAACTATCCGGCGAGCGGTCCTGACACTTGGATGATGTCGTCCAGGATACCGAGCAGCATACATAGCACACGCCCGTTGGGCATTTTGATCACAATAGCCATACATCAACACGATATCGACCTTTTCCGCTATTGGTAAACGGTCCATTTTAACACGGGTAATGTATCACGAAACAAATACCGTCCCCACTGGCTGAATGTTACGTGATACCACGTACTTATACGTTTGTGACTATTACAGCGGCATCTATCACAAAGCGAAAAAAGTGGTCCAACTAAAAATGACGAAAAAAAACAACGAAGTGTGCTTCAGCCATCGTGCAATAAACACGACCTTAGACAACGAGTACGAAGCAAGAGAAAAAAATAAGTGAAACACGTTGTGTGAAATTATTTCCTGTCAATGGTAATAACGTAGTGCGAAGATGATGAACAGTTATACCTAAAATGGCTTTACTTTGATGCTTAACTTTGTTGGATATTAAGTGAGATGTAAAATTTTACTTGGAAAGCCATCATGTGAAGGAGCTTAGTCAAAGCTGGTAACGACAAAGCAGCAGCGAGCTGTAGAAACCCGCCCCCATCCGCCCCCATCTGCTGCGGGTGTAGGCGGCAGCGGGGGAGAACATGTGGGAGGCCGCGTGGGACGCGCCAGTTTGTTCGCGAAAGACACAGTCGGCTAAAAGCCGAATGAAACCTTCTTCCGGAAACCGGGATCGTACCGATTCGGCTTTGCACGAGGGCGGAAAAGACATGGGCCCTGCTTCAAGGTAAAGCAGCACAGAGAATAACACAGTCTGTAGATTGCTCCTTTCATTTGGTTTCGGAGAGACCGAGATGAAAGAAATAAATGAGCCCTGCCTGACCCTGTATTTCTTATCATCATATTAGAAGAACCTCAACTGCTGATTGAAATTAATAGGTTAATGATTAGAACAGGGAGAAACTACAGACAGATAAGACAGCTAAAAGAAAAGCAGATACTTTCTCGTAAACAGGGGCAGTCTCGATAGAAATAGATGGTGTAAAACGTCCTCGGTATTATTGCCGCATCAGTTCTGGATAAAATCTCGAGGTTTCGACGATTACCTCCATCGTCATCGTCAGGAGCTGACTGTCTTCACTGCTGTTTTTTTTTTCCTTTATTGAATTGCGATTCCCCCTGAAGGGGGCGGGCTGGCAGCAGCATATTACGCTGCTCTGCAGCCTACAGACTGGCTTTTTAAAACGTAAGATGAAGGTAAGAAACAATAAAAGCAGGCGATAAAACGGTGACTTAAATTGTAAAACGGCGGAAAATTGTGGAAAGTTAAAACATAAAGCAAAGGTTTGGCAAAGCGAATGAAATACACAGGAAGCAGACAGGTAACATAGTAGACAGACAATTAAAAAACATGGCGACAGTCTGGTTTCTGTTCGCAAGAGATAAAAAATCACACCCAGCGACAGAATGTTGTCTGTTCGCAGCACTTCGGAAAAGACACACAACACTGACCACTCACTGTAAACACTGCACTTAAATGTCGGCACAAAGAGGACACACCATAGCCTAGGGCTGATGGGAGGGGGGGGGGTGGACCTGGACAGATGAGGGGGAAAACAAGGAGGGAGGAGAGGAAAAACAAAAGGGGGGGAACCAAAGGAGGGAGAGGACTCATAAAGGGGGGAGGGGATGGAAAAAGGCAGAGGAGGGAAATGCAAGAGGACTTGGGGGAGAGAAGGGGGGCAGAGAGAGGGTAGGTGGGGGAAAAAAGAGGATGGAATGGGGGAGAGGGAGCCCAGGAAAAGGACAGAGGAAAGGAGGGGGGTGAGGATCAGAGTTGATAGGAGGGATAAATGGAGGGAGAGAGGGCATCATCCGGGAGGGGTAGCTGATGGAAGCCACCTTGAGAAAGGAGATGAAGGGTGTAGAGATGGAGGGTTGGGGGGACACAAAAGTGAAGACGTGGCAGGGGGTAGGGATGGGAGAGGAGAGGAGCAACCAAGGGGTGAGGGGGATCAAGGCGGGGGGAGGTGTAGAGTATGCGGATATGTTCGAGGAATAGGAGCAGATGGGGGAAAGGAATGAGGTCATAGAGGATCTGCGTGGGGGATGGGAGGCCTACACGGAAGGCGAGGCGGAGTGCATGACGCTCAAGGATCTGGAGGGACTTATAGAGTTTAGGGGGGGGGGGGAGGGCAGATATCCAAGCGGGACTGGCATAACAGAGGATGGGACGGATTAAGGATTTGTAGGTGTGGAGGGTGGTAGACGGGTGCAACTCCCATGTTCGGCCAGAGAGGAGTTTGAGGAGTTGGAGGCGGTTGTGGGCTTTGGATTGGATGGAGCGGAGATGAAGGATCCAGGTGAGGTGACGTCTCTGCTGCTTCTCTGCATCAAGCGCTGTTTTCCATGCACAGCTCAGATGGATCCGCTATCGTGGTTAAAGTTATTTTGGCTCATTCTTATTTCAAGAGCCTCCTTAATGACAGAATCCCAGTACGTGGAGGCATGGGACAGAATTTTTGTTTCATCGAACAAAATTTTATGTTTGTTCGTGAGACTGTGCTCCGCAATTGCCGATTTCTCCAGTTGTCTATTTCTAATATGGCACAGTGGTCGGAAACGGTACGGATCGTCTGACCTATATAATTACTTCCACACTCACAGGGTATATTATAAACTCCAGGGTCCTTGGTGCAAAGATTGTCCTTAACAGGGCGCATCATCTCCTTAATTTTCTTAGGAGGACGAAAAATCGGTGTTTCATCCCGTGAGTGTGCAGGTTTTTCACGTTTCCTCTATTTTTTTTTTTTTTTTTTTTTTTTTTTTTTTTAGAACGCTGCCTTTATATTGCGTGCACCATAGCCATTCTTTCGGAATCGTTAATCTCGGACCTTAAGTGGTCCTCGTCAGAAACAGTTTCTGCTCTATATACCAATGTGTTCAAAACAGCTCTCTTCTGAGCAGGTTGATGGAAACTCTGTGCATTCAGGTATAAATCGGTATGCGTCGGTTTACAGTATACAGAGTGGCCAAGACGCCCGTCCACCTGTCGTAGCACTAAAACGTCTAAGAAAGGCAGTCACCCTTCCTTCTCCATCTCGACAGTGAACTGGATGTTCGAATGTATGCTGTTCATGTGTTCCATGAATTGTTCGAGAGCTTCTGCGACGTTTGGCCAGATCATAAATGTATCGTCAACGTAACGATAAAATAAGGATGGACGTAGGGGAGCCGAATTTAATGCACGTCCTTCAAAATTCTCCATAAAAAAGTTAGCCAGTGATGGAGGGAACGGAGAGCCCATCGCCATAGCGTCCGCTATTTCAAAAATTTGTTACCATACAAGAAGCAGGTGGTCGTCATCACGTGCCGGAACAACTTTATAGTTTCAGGAGCAAAAAGATCCGCCAGCATTTTCAAAGTGTCCTTCACAGGATCTTTTGTGAACAGCGATACCACGTCCAGGCTGACTAAAATGTCATTAGGACCAACTCTAATGTGTTTTATTTTCTCAATGAACATCTGGGAGTTTTTCATGTGATGTTCACACCGGCCGACTATAGGAGTCATCAACTTTGTTAGGTATTTGGCCAGTTTATAAGTAGGTGAACCAACTGCACAGACAATAGATCTCATAGGAACATTATCCTTGTGGAGCTTCGGTAGTCCGTACAACCTGGGAGGTCTAGGAGCTCGGACTCTGAGATTTTTTGGAGCATCGTCTGGCAGCCCGGAATTCTTCAGTAACTTCATGTTTTTTCTGCTATACATCAGAGTTGGGTCCCGTTTAAGACATTTCTGCGCACTGTCCTCCAACAGTGATGTCATTTTACTATAATATTCGGTAGTATTAAGGACCACGGTGGCATTTCCTTTGTCAGCTGGTAATATGCCAAAATCTTCATCCTTCCGAAGTAAACGGAGCCCCTCCCTCTCCTCTCTACTGATATTAGATCTGGGAGGCTTAGCTGAGGCCAAAAAGCGACTGGTAACAAGTCTCACTTCGTCGGCGTCGTCCTGTGCAAGATGCCGCACAGCCTGTTCCACTTCACTGATAAGATCCTCGATGGGTATAGTAAGTGGTGTAGGAGCAAAATTCAAACCTTTATCAAGAGCCGGGAATGTATTACATATAAGAGAACGTTTTACATGTAAGTGTCGTCGCGAAAACTTAGTTCCCAGAAATAGATGGTGATAGACGGTCGACAATTTCGGACTAAACGGGCGATCCATAGGCTTGCTGTGATCCAAGCCACATGAAAAGACATAAAATACGAACAAAGATAATTATATCCACACCAGTCGCTAGACAGAGTTTTGATGTACTGTACTATAGTAAAGATGTACTCTAGGATTAGTATCACAAGTTATGCTAAAGACCCACGAGCAGAAAAACGTTTCGAGCACACGGACAGGGGCAGAATGACAAAGATTGCCGAATATTTGCCAAATATTGGCACCTTAAACACGGCCGGCTTTGGTATGAGCGTTCGTTAACGAATGACTTGATAAAACTGAGAGTAACTGTGCCTGGTTGCTTCCATGGTGGTGGAAAAGAACGCATGAAACGCAAAATAGCGGATACTAACGCGCTACTGCCGCTTACGAAATACAGTCTACAGTGTACTGCCACGAACTGAGCCTCCAACGCATTGCAACGAACTGAGCGCTAGAGGACGACTCTGAGTAGTTTTCTAAACTCGGGCTCTCGCACATTGTATGCTTCCTCCGAGAGCAAACTGCCCCTGATGACAACATGAGCGGGGTGGGAAGGCTAACAGTCGCTTGACCTTCAGCAGAGGGCTAGTTCAGCCAGCCCAGACAAGAGGTTTGCGTTTTGAGGTGGTGCCAAGCGTCACAAGTAGGGCAAAGATGGTATCAACCAACTCTGCATAGTATTGTCAAACTTATTCAAGATGATGGATCCAAGATGGCGGCCATAGATGTGACAACGTCACACTGACGTATGGCGGGATATTCAAATTTTCGTGGGAAAATAGGTTAATTGGGATACCTCCACTAACCTAACTCCAGCGGAAAATTAAGATTTATTGGCAGAATACCAAATTTTGTGTTCATCTTGAGGTCTAGAGATCAACTGAGTTCACACCGCCACCACCTGAGAGTGCTGATGGCCTTCCTCCACCGCCCTCCCCCCCCCCCCCCCCTCTCATCAGGAAATTGGTGGAACATTCGATCAGTCTGTGTTGAGCTGCCAAACTGCGAGGAACCTCACAACCTAGTATAGCTTGAATAAGGCATTCTTTAAACAATTTGTTTAAGAGTATTGTTTATTATCGGCTATCGCGGTACACTTCGAAATTGAGGCAGGTGTTTAAAAAATTGAGACGATGTTAAACAATTGCAGTACTTTTTTTTTTATTCAAATAGCGAAAGGAACTACATAATTTCACTATCACTCTAAACATACCTGAAAAACTTCTTTGCATGCACTCAATACACCAGAATCATGGCTGCTGGAAGAAACCACTCGCTGGGCCACTCCACACTGACCCCCGGACACCACCAATCGCAGGGCCGCACTAAGCATTTCCTGTCGCACTGGAAATACCTGCAGGCCTCCTCCTAACTCCTGGCGTACTTCCCTCGTCAAAAATGAACTGCTTCAGGAGTAATAAATCTGGTGTTTAAGCAATGTGTGTAATATTATCACGTGCATATCTTCAAGATGTCACTGGAACTAAATGTACCACTGCAGAAAGAGAGAGAGATTTGCAGATGACACAAGAATATTTAAACAGTCTGCAGTTTAATCATGTTTTATTCCGAGGAATACTGCCACACTTGAACACAGACTCTAAAAGTTATGAAACCTCCCAGACTTCATCCAGCCTCTCTCCCTGAGACAATTCACGTGCTTTTGTGACTATCCAATCCATAGCAGTAGTTGTCATGGCTAGATGTTGGAAATCACTACTAATAGGGAATATGAAGTCGCGATTGGGATTTTAAAGCACTATAGAATTCCCAAATAGGTTCTCTTAGGTAGTTTCGAATGATGATGATAAGGAGGAGGAGCGGGAAGCATGTACAGCGTGATAGAATACATCTACATCTACATCTGCATGGATACTTTGCAAATCACATTTAGGTGCCTGGCAGCGGATTCATCGAACTACCTTCACAATTCTCTATTATTCCCATCTCGTATAGCGCGCGGAAAGAATGAACACCTACACTCCTGGAAATGGAAAAAAGAACACATTGACACCGATGAGTCAGACCCACCATACTTGCTCCGGACACTGCGAGAGGGCTGTACAAGCAATGATCACACGCACGGCACAGCGGACACACCAGGAAACGCGGTGTTGGCCGTCGAATGGCGCTAGCTGCGCAGCATTTGTGCACCGCCGCCGTCAGTGTCAGCCAGTTTGCCGTGGCATACGGAGCTCCATCGGAGTCTTTAACACTGGTAGCATGCCGCGACAGCGTGGACGTGAACCGTATGTGCAGTTGACGGACTTTGAGCGAGGGCGTATAGTGGGCATGCGGGAGGCCGGGTGGACGAACCGCCGAATTGCTCAACACGTGGCGCGTGAGGTCTCCACAGTACATCGATGTTGTCGCCAGTGGTCGGCGGAAGGTGCACGTGCCCGTCGACCTGGGACCGGACCGCAGCGACGCACGGATGCACACCAAGACCGTAGGATCCTACGCAGTGCCGTAGGGGACCGCACCGCCACTTCCCAGCAAATTAGGGACACTGTTGCTCCTGGGGTATCGGCGAGGACCATTCGCAACCGTCTCCATGAAGCTGCGCTACGGTCCCGCACACCGTTAGGCCGTCTTCCGCTCACGCCCCAACATCGTGCAGCCCGCCTCCAGTGGTGTCGCGACAGGCTTGAATGGAGGGACGAATGGAGACGTGTCGTCTTCAGCGATGAGAGTCGCTTCTGCTTTGGTGCCAATGATGGTCGTATGCGTGTTTGGCGCCGTGCAGGTGAGCGCCACAATCAGGACTGCATACGACCGAGGCACACAGGGCCAACACCCGGCATCATGGTGTGGGGAGCGATCTCCTACACTGGCCGTACACCACTGGTGATCGTCGAGGGGACACTGAATAGTGCACGGTACATCCAAACCGTCATCGAACCCATCGTTCTACCATTCCTAGACCGGCAAGGGAACTTGCTGTTCCAACAGGACAATGCACGTCCGCATGTATCCCGTGCCACCCAACTTGCTCTAGAAGGTGTAAGTCAACTACCCTGGCCAGCAAGATCTCCGGATCTGTCCCCCATTGAGCATGTTTGGGACTGGATGAAGCGTGGTCTCACGCGGTCTGCACGTCCAGCACGAACGCTGGTCCAACTGAGGCGCCAGGTGGAAATGGCATGGCAAGCCGTTCCACAGGACTACATCCAGCATCTCTACGATCGTCTCCATGGGAGAATAGCAGCCTGCATTGCTGCGAAAGGTGGATATACACTGTACTAGTGCCGACATTGTGCATGCTCTGTTGCCTGTGTCTATGTGCCTGTGGTTCTGTCAGTGTGATGATGTGATGTATCTGACCCCAGGAATGTGTCAATAAAGTTTCCCCTTCCTGGGACAATGAATTCACGGTGTTCTTATTTCAATTTCCAGGAGTGTATATCTTTCCGCCCTAGCTCTGATTTCCCTTATTTTAGCGTGGTGATCGTTTCTCCCTATATAGGTCGATGTCAACAAAATATTTTCGCATTAAGAAGAGAAAGTTGATGATTGGAATTTCGTGAGAAGATTCAGTCGCAACGAAAAACGCCTTTCTTTTAATGATGTCCAGCCCAAATGCTGTGTCATTTCTGTGACACTCTCTCCCATATTTCGCTATAATACAAAACGTGCTGCCTTTCTTTGAACTTTTTTGATGTACTCCGTCAGTTCTACCTGGTAAGGATCCCACACCGCGCAGCAGTATTCTAAAATAGGACGGACAAGCGTAGTGTAGGCAGTCTCCTTAGTAGGTCTGTTACATTTTCTAAGTGTCCTGCCAATAAAACACAGTCTTTGGTTAGCCTTCCCCACAACATTTTCTATGTGTTCCTTCCAATTTAAATTGTTCGTAATTGTAATACCTAGGTATTCAGTTGAATTTACGGCTTTTAGATTAGACTGATTTATCACGTAACCTAAGTGTAACGAGATCCTTTTAGCACTCATGTGGATGACTTCACACTTTTCGTTATTTACGGTCAACTGCCACTTTTCGCACGATTCATGATATTTTTTTCTAAATCTATTTGCAGTTTCTTTTGACCTTCTGATTACTTTATTAGTCGATAAACGACAGCATCATCTGTAAACAACCGAAGACGGCTGCTCAGATTGTCTCCCAAATCGTTTATATGCCGGGTGATCAAAAAGTCAGTATAAATTTGAAAACTTAATAAACCACGGAATAATGTAGATAGAGAGGTAAAAATTGACACACGTGCTTGGAATGACATGAGGTTTTATTAGAACGAAAAAAGTTCACAAAATGTCCGACAGATGCGCGTCGTTTGATGATGATCGTGTGCTCAGCCGCCACTTTCGTCATGCTTGGCCTCCCAGGTCCCCAGACCTCAGTCCGCGCGATTATTGGCTTTGCGGTTACCTGAAGTCGCAAGTGTATCGTTTTCGACCGACATCTCTAGGGATGCTGAAAGACAACATCCGACGCCATTGCCTCACCATAACTCCGGACATGCTTTACAGTGCTATTCACAACATTATTCCTCGACTTCAGCTATTGTTGAGGAATGATGGTGTACATATTGATCATTTCCTGTAAAGAACATCATCTTTGCTTTTCTTACTTTGTTATGCTAATTATTGCTATTCTGATCAGATGAAGCGTCACCTGTCGACCATTTTTTGAACTTTTATATTTTTTTGGTTCTAATAAAAGCCCATGTCATTCCAAGCATGTGTGTCAATTTGTACCTCACTATCTACATTATTCCGTGATTTATTTAGTTTTCAAATTTATACTGACTTTTTGATCACCTGGTAGATAAGGAACAGCAAAGGGCCTATGACACTACCTTTGGGAACGCCAGAAATCACTTCTGTGCAACTCGATGACTTTCCGTCAGTTGCTGCGAACTGTGACCTCTCTGACAGGAAATGACAAATCCAGTCACATAACTGAGACGGTATTCTATAAGCACCCAATTTCACTACGAGCCGCTTGTGTGGTGCACTGTGAAAAGCCTTCCGGAATAGAGACAACAGCAAATATTACTGCAAGAGAGAGTCCACTGCGATGTACTGAGAAGCACTAAGCACGCCATAGTTAAACCACGATCCATTCCGTAGCAGTAGTAGTCATGACTAGATGTCTGAGATTTAGTGAAACACTCAACATCCCGCGCACTCATGTCCCGATTCCCCACACACAGCATGCCAGTACCCTCATACGCTGCCAGCGCCAACGCTCAGAGGTCGGCGAAAAAAACTGCCGCCGTGACTGCATGCGCAGTTGTGGCGGAGGGCATCCGTGGAAGATTGGAACGCCAGACGTTTGGATGTCATCAATACGTCCAGTGCCAACACTTGGCAATGATCGATATTGTTGTTGTTGTTGTTGTGGTCTTCAGTCCTGAGACTGGTTTGATGCAGCTCTCCATGCTACACTATCCTGTGCAAGCTTCTTCATCTCCCAGTACCTACTGCAACCTAAATCCTTTTGAATCTGCTTAGTGTATTGATCTCTTGGTCTCCCTCTACGATTTTTACCCTCCACGCTGCCTTCCAATGCTAAATTTGTGATCCCTTGATGCCTCAAAACATGTCATACCAACCGATCCCTTCTTCTAGTCAAGTTGTGCCACAAACTTCTCTTCTCCCCAATCCTATTCAATACCTCCTCATTAGTTACGTGGTCTACCCACCTTATCTTCAGCATTCTTCTGTAGCACCACATTTCGAAAGCTTCTATTCTCTTCTTGTCCAAACTGGTTATCGTCCATGTTTCACTTCCATACATGGCTACACTCCATACGAGTACTTTCAGAAACGACTTCCTGACACTTAAATCTATACTCGATGTTAACAAATTTCTCTTCTTCAGAAACGCTTTCCTTGCCATTGCCAGTCTACATTTTATATCCTCTCTACTTCGACCATCCTCAGTTATTTTGCTCCCTAAATAGCAAAACACCTTTACTACTTTAAGTGTCTCATTTCCTAATCTAATCCCCTCAGCATCACCCGATTTAATTTGACTACATTCCATTATCCTCGTTTTGCTTTTGTTGATGTTCATCTTATATCCTCCTTTCAAGACACTGTCCATTCCGTTCAACTGCTCTTCCAAGTCCTTTGCTGTCTCTGACAGAATTACAATGTCATCGGCGAACCTCAAAGTTTTTACTTCTTCTCCATGAATTTTAATACTTACTCCGAATTTTTCTTTTGTTTCCTTTACTGCTTGCTCAATATACAGATTGAATAACATCGGGGAGAGGCTACAACCCTGTCTCACTCCCTTCCTAACCACTGCTTCCCTTTCATGCCCCTCGACTCTTATAACTGCCATCTGGTTTCTGTACAAATTGTAAATAGCCTTTCCCTCCCTGTATTTAACCCCTGCCATATTCAGAATTTGAATACAGAGTATTCCAGTTAACGTTGTCAAAAAGCTTTCTCTAAGTCTACAAATGCTAGAAACGAATGTTTGCCTTTTCTTAATCTTTCTTCTAAGATAAGTCGTAAGGTTAGTATTGCCTCACGTGTTCCAACATTTCTACGGAATCCAAACTGATCTTCCCCGAGGTTCGCTTCTACCAATTTTTCCATTCGTCTGTAAAGAATTCGCGTTAGTATTTTGCAGCTGTGACTCATTAAACTGATAGTTCGGTAATTTTCACATCTGTCAACACCTGTTTTCTTTGGGATTGGAATTATTATATTCTTCTTGAAGTCTGTGGGCATTTCGCCTGTCTCATACATCTTGCTCACCAGATGGTAGAGTTTTGTCATGACTGGCTCTCCCAAGGCCATCAGTAGTTCTAATGGAATGTTGTCTACTCCCGGGGCCTTGTTTCGACTCAGGTCTTTCAGTGCTCTGTCAAACTCTTCACGCAGTATCTTATCTCCCATTTCATCTTCATCTACATCCTCTTCCATTTCCATAATATTGTCCTCAAGTACATCGCCCTTGTATAAACCCTCTATATACTCCTTCCACCTTTCTGCCTTCCCTTCTTTGCTTAGAACTGGGTTGCCATCTGAGCTCTTGATATTCATACAAGTGGTTCTCTTCTCTCCAAAGGTCTCTTTAATTTTCCTATAGGCAGTATCTATCTTACCCCTAGTGAGACAAGCCTCTACATCCTTACATTTGTCCTCTAGCCATCCCTGCTTAGCCATTTTGCACTTCCTGTCGATCTCATTCTTGAGACGTTTGTATTCCTTTTTGCCTGCTTCATTTACTGCATTCTTATATTTTCTCCTTTCATCAATTAAATTCCATATTTCTTCTGTTACCCAAGGATTTCTATTAGCCCTCGTCTTTTTACCTACTTGATCCTCTGCTGCCTTCACTACTTAATCCCTCAGAGCTACCCATTCTTCTTCTACTGTATTTCTTTCCCCCATTCCTGTCAATTGTTCCCTTATGCTCTCCCTGAAACTGTCTATAACCTCTGGTTCTCTCAGTTTATCCAGGTCCCATCTCCTTAAATTCCCACCTTTTTGCAGTTTCTTCAGTTTTAATCTGCAGTTCATAACCAATATATTGTGGTCAGAATCCACATCTGCCCCTGAAAATGTCTTACAATTTAAAACCTGGTTCCTAAATCTCTGTCTTACCATTATATAATCTATCTGATACTTTTTAGTATCTCCAGGATTCTTCCATGTATACAACCTTCTTTTATGATTCTTGAATCAAGTGTTAGCTATGATTAAGTTATGCTCTGTGCAAAATTCTACAAGGCGGGTTCCTCTTTCATTTCTTCCCCCCAATCCATATTCACCTACTATGTTTCCTTCTCTCCCTTTTCCTACTGACGAATTCCAGTCACCCATGACTATTAAATTTTCGTCTCCCTTCACTACCTGAATAATTTCTGTTATCTCGTCATACATTTCATCAATTTCTTCATCATCTGCAGAGCTAGTTGGCATATAAACTTGTACTACTGTAGTAGGCATGGGCTTTGTGTCTATCTTGGCCACAATAATGCGTTCACTATGCTGTTTGTAGTAGCTAACCCGCACTCCTATTTTTTATCCATTATTAAACCTACTCCTGCATTACCCCTATTTGATTTTGTATTTATAACCCTGTAATCACCTGACCAAAAGTCTTGTTCCTCCTGCCACCGAACTTCACTAATTCCCACTATATCTAACTTTAACCTATCCATTTCCCTTTTTAAATTTTCTAACCTACCTGCCCGATTAAGGGATCTGACATTCGATATTAAATAGCTCAATTTTCCAGGATGCATGCAACACACGCAATAGCGGAGACTGCCCAACACTTACTGTGTACTATTTCGATATTCAGCAACCCAGACAGCTGCGCAGCTCGGACCTGTGAGCAAGAACTGACTAGCCAGCCAGCCTTTGTACCCACCGCTCTCGAGAGCTGTAAGCTTGAAAACCCATTCGTTCTGGCCACAAGCTACCTCTGCCATGCCCCCCACACACTAAACAGTGTCGTCCTAGGAAACCAACCACACGTTTATCACTATAATTACAATTAAATATTACGACTGCAGTCTCCAGCTGATGACATTTGACAAATGAGCTAACTATGGGAAATGTCGCCTGTTGACGGTTGTGGCTCTGGAAATATCAACATCTATATCCTTCTTAAGGCTGGACATAACTTTCCATGTAAAGCCTTTTAGCCCCCTTTGCAGCTACTGATGCGTTGAAATTGCAATCCTCCACGTCAATTTCACACCCCCCTTATGATCAGACACAGTCATTTCATTTGCATATGTTGGACCACTGCCGGCCGCTGTGACCGAGCGGTTCTAGGCGCTTCAGTCTGGAACCGCGCGACCGCTGCGGTCGAAGTTTCAAATCCTGCCTGAGGCATGGATGTCTGTGATGTCCTTAGGTTGCCTGCCGAAGTGGCCGTGCGGTTAAAGGCGCTGCAGTCTGGAACCGCAAGACCGCTACGGTCTCAGGTTCGAATCCTGCCTCGGGCATGGATGTTTGTGATGTCCTTAGGTTAGTTACGTTTGACTAGTTCTAGGTTCTAGGGGACTAATGACCTCAGAAGTTGAGTCCCATAGTGCTCAGAGCCATTTGAAGCATTTTTTGTCCTTAGGTTAGTTATGTTCAAGTAGTTCTAGGTTCTAGGGGACTGATGACCTTAGATGTTAAGTCCCATAGTGCTCAGATCAATTTGAAGTATTTTGTTGGACCACTGACCGCAGTAACTTTAGACCCCAATATATACTTTATAAGCCTGGTGATCAGAGTGAATCTATCACATAACCCCTACTAAGTATAATACTTCGCCAGTAACTGAATGCTAGTGACACCAAATAATACTGAGTGAAAACCCGCGATGTATGGACATGCCTCATTTGTTTTTCATGTGAGTGGCTCTAGTGTGTCTTAGGAAGGGAGACGTAACCGTTTTATAAGCGACCAGCCAATAAAAACACGATCGCAACGACTGTGTTATTTTCACCCTGCATATAAAGCGTTCTTGGTTTTACCGGCACACACAATTATCGCTAACGATATCCATGTTAAAGACTATACAAACATTATGGTGTTGCTTCCGAATGAAGTGCTTTTCCATACAAATACCGCGACACTGAATATAGACGCTGATCGCTCGGGCGTGTTTTACCAGACCGAATGCGCCAGTGAACGTCAAAAATGGTTCACGTGGTTCTGAGCACTATGGGACTTAACATCTGTGGTCATCAGTCCCCTAGAACTTAGAACTACTTAAACCTAACTAACCTAAGGACATCACACACATCCATGCCCGAGGCAGGATTCGAACCTGCGACCGTAGCAGTCACGCGGTTCCGGACCTAGCGCCTAGAACCACGAGACCACCGCGGCCGGCCAGTGAACATCGCTGGCAGTGTAAGCTCGTAATAAAATCACCCTTATCATCGAATTTAGAAAGTTATTCGGCTAAGGGACTTGGTATTAAGCTGATATTTGCAACTCCCCGATGCCGCCACTAGATATTTTTCACGATAATGAAGAGTATTAGTAACACACTCCCTGTACGCAGTGCAACACAGGTTCTGTGATATATCCACTGGGTTACAGGCGAGTTAGCATTATGGTTGACTGAGATGATCAGATACTGTAGATGGTGTACTATGTGAGGAATTACTTAAAAAATGCGACGCTGAAATGAAATCATAATAAATGTACGAAATCCTATGACCAATATGCCAACTTTTCAGATCAACATTGTTACAGTTTCTGGTAGAAATGCTGTCTGTGATTTGGAATCAAGTCTTTCCATTCAACTACACACTCTTGCATTGGGTCCCATGGAGACGTCTTTTAACGATTACAGCCAGTGGTTCAAATGGTTCAAATGGCTCTGAGCACTATGGGACTTAACTTCTGAGGTCATCAGTCCCCTAGAACTTAGAACGACTTAAACCTAACTAATCTAAGGACATCACACACATCCATGCCCGAGGCAGGATTCGAACCTGCGACCGTAGCAGTCGCGCGGTTCCAGACTGAAGCGCTAGAACCGCTCGGCCACTCCGGCCGGCCAGCCAGTGGTGAATGATATTTGTGGCACTCTCATATATCAAAACGAGTCACCTTCCTCGAACCTATCTGCTAAGGGTCCCAAAAAACAGCAAAACTCCAGCGTGGCTTTTTTAGACAGTACCTCTGCATCTTATAACTGTTCGTCTCACTATGCCGCACCCTCCCTGCAGCTATGTGCATGTGATCCTTCCAATTTAAGTCAGAACTGAACGGAAGTCAGAGAGCGCTATATATACCACCTTCTGGATCCCATGAAAAAAAGGGTGAGCTGAGTCAATGAGACAGGACCGTGTTTTGACCACTCGGTGGAAATGAAAAGTGTCGCAACTCAGCCAACCGTGTACACTGAGTAAGGCCAGTACAAACGAAGTTTTATTCTGCAACACGATCTAGAGAAAAGACAGTACAAGGAGTTATGATGGTGTTTCTTATCGGTAAAATTAGGACGACCTCACATCATACGGAAACTGGAAGAAGAACAAGGGAATAAGGATTTTGCTATTGCATTGCGGTGCATTTCCAAATTACAAACAGATACTGCAGCCTGAACACGATCTGCGTCCCTCAAGTTGCATTCCTGTCTGTCACCAAAACATTCTCTCAGTCCTCATAGAAAATCTATGAACTATGAAAACTCCAGTAGAGAACTCGATAAGATATTACCACATCCCTCTCTTCCGATATATCGAAAACGAATACCATCTGTACGATACATTGAGCATATGGAGCAATCCTATTAAACATACAGCTATTGGTCCATTGGAGCAGGTGGGCAGTGATTGGAGCTGCTTCCACAGACCAGTGTAAAGTTTCGCCACCGGTACTGTAGAAAGACCATTTCGACTATCAGTCACAAAGGTTCCTGTGTCGTTGTTTGATACAGTTGCTCCTTACTGTAACACACTGGAATAATATATGACTGCAGCTGTGTACACAGTTATACATTTTGTTTTTCCACCGTGACATCGACGTCTGTGTCAGGTACTACACTGATATTAATGCATTTCGATCCACTGGCTATGACTGAAAGCTGGACATTTCATGGTGTACATTATGCTGCTGCTGCTCTCACAAGACACAGGATGATTAAAATAAAAGACAAAGGCTGTGATTCTTATTGATAAAAATTGTGGAAGACATAGGCAACATATGGAAACTGGGAGAGATTTCAGCATTGTGGAACGTTCCTAAACAGCTGCCCAAAGGTGATCACCTCAACATTTACTCACACCTTCCACAGGGACGAGGTAAAAGACTTCTCAGTCTTCCATTTAGATTGATTCTTCATATTGCAGTCATGATTACTCTTTTGATGCAGGCCATCCCAGAATGTGTCACTCCCACCAAGACTGTCTCCAGCTCAAACAAGTCATGCCAGATAATCATTATATGCATTATGTCTCTTTGCTCCTCGTCAAATATATGGAGTCAAGGAATCCTACATGTTCAGTTCACTACACAAACAATTCAAACAAATCGTATTTATGAGATTTATTACAAAAAATTAAACGAAAATACTCAACTTTGACATTGACACAGATGTGTCGCAAGCAAAGGGCGATATACAGAATAAGCAGTCTCTTCAGCATAACAATTCCCAACTCTGTGTTACATAGGTAGGTAACGAGAATTGACGCTTCTATCTAAGTCGCCAGTCTTGAAGTGGCTATTCAACTGGGGCGTCACCAGTCGGTCGCAGCGCTTATGTCCTCTTCACATAGGAGCCATGGCTGTCACATTGTCGTCCTGGAGAGGGGTCAGTCAGCATGGTTGATGTCTTCTCACAACCATCCCTTCTCTATCGTTCCCAACTGACATGCGAACTTTTGACTTTATGCCGTAACAATATAGTAATCAACATCATACCAGTGAATGAATGGGCATTTCCAGATTAAGGGCCGGGCCACTGCTGGACTGCCCCGAATGGTCAGGTGAGACGTGAGTTTCCTGTTGAGCTACGAATATGTTTCCGCCATCTCTGTGGTCTTCAACATTCAACCATGACAGCTACAGAATGCATCGTTTTACAAAGGATTCTATCCATAAATCTAGTCTTCCATAACAGCAGTGGTTATAATTCAGTGGCAGGGATTGTGAGCTGCTGCAAACCCAGTGTACACATTTGTATGACAGTTGCTGTGTACGGGAGGGACTGTGTTCTCTTCACGGATTTGCGCCATGTCATTTCGCGTGTGAAACTTCGCAGCTATGAATTGCCAATACCTGCTTGGTACTGAACCCAGACACTAGCAAAATACTGCAGCTGATTTACCTATAAAGCTTCAAACTCTGTCTGTCTGGAACTAGTGATACAAGCCCGTTGGGATCCAGCACGGGATCCTGAACCCACCAATTCCAGATTCTCCTCACAGTCATTGGATCTCGACCAACGCGAGCAGCAATGTCGCGATACTATAAACTGCAATCGCGATAGGCTACAATCCGACGTTTATCAAAGTCGGAAACGTGTTGGTTCACATTTCTCCTCCTTACACGCATACGTGGCACCCATCTTGCACGCACCTTCCAGTAGTTCAATGTTTCCGTTAAAATTCTGTGAGCGGTGCTTCGGGAAACCTCAGGAACCAACGTGCAGAGATCATCCATGGTGATCCGCCGATCTTCACGCAAGCTTTGCTCAACCTCCAACACTGTCTCCTCGGAAATTGACGGTCTCCCGCTCCTTTGTTCGTCGGGAATTTCGGTTCGACCAGCTGCAAACTCTCTACACCACTTACGAACATTTTTGACATCCATGCACGGCTCACCATACTCTTCCGTTAATTGGCGATGGATTTCCATCGGCCCAGTGCCCTTTGCGTTAAAAAACCGAATAACTGCGAGCAGTTCGCACTTGGCGGTAGCATCCAACGGCAGCTCCATTCTCAACGGCTGCCAAACCAAGACTTAGCGCCTCAGCGCGGCGTGCGCATGTTTACGCACAGCGCGTGAAGCACTCTTCATAACAGTGTGACCAACTGCCACACAAACAGAGTTCTGCACTTATAAAAAAAATAGGAGACCTTACTTTTGGGATTATCCTCGTAGTAAACAGTACACTGAAGGCGTCTATGGAGGGGCTGCTATATGGTTGGTTGATTTTGGGGCGGAGGGGGAGGGGAGGCATGGACAAACGGCTACTTCATCGGTCTGGTAACTATAAGATGATGTGATAGAAGAAGATATGGGAGCCACTATGGAAGATATTAGATTCAGATGGAATACCTGAGATCAAATAAGGTGGAGGGCATCGGTAATATTCCTTCGAAATTTCTAAAATTATTGCAGAGGGTGAATGGCAACATACAACTACTGAAATTAGTTTGTAGAATCCACCATCTGGAGATATACTATCAGAACATCGGAAGAATATCATCACACAATCCTGACGATAGTAAGGGCAGAGAAGTTCAAAAACTAAAGCACAATCAGTTTAATCTCTAAAGCATCAATGATGCTGACAAAAATAATATGCAGAACGATGGTAAATAAAATTGAGGATATACTGTATGAAGTTCATTACGGCTTTAGGAGAGGCAAAAGCACCACAGAGGCAGTCACGTTTGCCTTGCAATTTGGGAGCAAAAATGTTGCAAAAGGTTTGAAATTCTGTTTTAAATAGGTGTAAGCTACACAGAAAGACGAGAAACATATGGCAATATACTGCATGTAAGACATAAATTCAGTCTTTCGCTAATACTGTTCAATAGGAGCTGTGATCTTCGGGCATTCGAGCGTAGAGTTGAGCTTTCCGATGTGACCTGGCGCTGATGTGAAATTTGGAAACGAAAGATGGAGGTGGCAGGAAATTAAAAAAAAAAAAGAAAAATGCAGGATATCAGTGGTGGGAAATTCAAGCGACGATGGTGATGGGAAACTGAAAAACAGTTAGATGGCGGAATTACGCCAGTTGTGCTTTTTATTCATTCTAGTTTCCTCCCTCTTTTCCCATTCCTCTCCCACTTTCCATCCAGTCACAGCACAGTATTTTAGTTTTCATTAAAATGAGGCTGCCACTCACACTGTAATACCACACACACACACACACACACACACACACACACACACACACACACACACAAATACATATTTATACTACTTATTAAATGTTCTGTCTCTTTGTTGAGTGTTAGTCTAATAATTTCATTAATGCATTAATTCCTTCATCTTCCACAAGACCGATAACGGTAAGAACAGAACAATTACAATATATATATATATATATATATATATATATATATATATATATATATATATATATATCCCCCATGAACCATGGACCTTGCCGTTGGTGGGGAGGCTTGCGTGCCTCAGCGATACAGATAGCCGTACCGTACTAATAAATGGGGACAGCATCCACTTGCGGATAAAGAGCATTGTTGCATAATGCAGCTACATCAACGGATAGGTTGATAGCACATATCCTGAGACATCACGGAATAATAAATTTGGCAGTGGAACCGAGTGTGGAGGTTAAAAAGCTGTAGATGGAGACCAAGGCTTGGGCATCCTCGCGCAAGACTGGAAACCGTCGAACATCAACTCACGAATACAGACAGCACTCAGAACAGCTGAGCCTTGGCTGGAGCGATGGCGTATTAAAGTAAACGTCGACAAGTGCGAAGCAGTTCTGTTCACACGCAGACCGAAACTACTGCGCAAACACCAACACTGTAGACCGATAACACTACATACACGCCCAACACGTTTCCGAGAGAAAGTCAGATACCTTGGTGTCTGGCTGGACCGGAAACTTACATGGGGGGACCACATCGAATACGTTGCCAACCGAGCGCACGCGAGGCTCAAACAGCTCTACCCAATGCTCAACAGGGCAAGCACACTGAATAGGAGGGTGTCGAGGTCCTTATACATGACACTGATTAGACCTCTGATGACGTACGCAGCTCCCGTCTGGGGATATGCAGCTCCCACACGACTGCGCCGCCTGCAGATCATACAGAACAAGGTGCTACGAATCATCAGCAATGCTCCACGCTACACACGCACCGTGGATCTTCACCATGAATACCGCCTTGATACCCTCAAGGAAGTATTCAAGAAACACGCCACACGACTATACAGGAACTCGAGACACTCGAACAATCCTTTCATCCTCACTCTGGGAAACTACGATCACAACCACAGGTGGAAACACAAGCGGCCAAAGACACTGCTAGCTAGGGCATAACCACCTATGGTAAACTAACATACGCAAACAGCGACAAACGCCGGTAAGCCCCTGCATATCAGCAACACTGACTGGCAACTACCAGCTGCTATTAGAGCCAACCAACAGGCCACAGCAGGGACATCGACGAGCTCGCACACAGACGCACGAACAATCTGCCAACACTCCCTCACACTGTGCCTCCGGTATATGACCTATCGGACACAAGACCGATAACAAACCTAACTGTTGCAGGTTGCAGGACGCTGAACGAGGACCCTGTACCAGCACCCAGCGCCAGCCGCCGAGCAGCACAAACGCACAACGTCAAGGTATCGACATGCATGATACCCACTACTAACAAAGCCTATCCTTACACAACCTATCGCAGGCAGCAAGACAACCGCTACCGCTCTTGCCGCCCGACCTAACTTTCGCAGAGGTTTTTTTCCCTTGGCTCTTGCTTTGGCACTTTTTTTCCTCTGCCCTTCAAACCGCTACCCTTCGTCAGATTTCGACCAATCTATCTCCAGATGAGCGCGTATTAATGGTTAATCCTAACCAGACGCACGCAGACATCGCAGTACCCACATCCTGCGACACCTCACTTTAGTGAATACTAACCCTTATGCAGAGATGGCAGTAGACCTTTTGTGTTGGCCATCACGCCGGTGTGGTCGTGGAGGGGCTCCACCTCTTGCGAAACCAAGGCTTGGATACAGGAAGGAAGCACACATGGACGAAGGTTCCAGTGAACACAGAGAGATGACCATATCTGTAGTCGATAGAGCAGCGTGGAAAGCTGCAGATAACTCATCACTAAACTGAAGACTGAAACAACAGCACTGGCGTCTGTGAAGAATTGAACTTTAAGATGAGAAAATAATTTGAGAATAATTCTATGGTTCAGATGCGTTGCATCTGTCATTCACAACATCTCAAACAGTCTCATGCTGCAGAGGAAACTCTGCCTAGTAACAATGAATTTCTTACTTGTAAAACTATAAATGGTTTACGTGTTCCCCTCAGTGAAATTGAAATACTCTCTGGATTTCCACTGAACCCGCTGAATTTTAGAACAGCATGCAGAACTAACATTACAGTTTATGTTGGACCACCACAACCCTCATTGCTTTACTGCACAACATTTATAGCAGACGTACTTTTTTTAAAATCTGAAACTGCGGACCCCATCGTCCCATAAAGTTGTTACATAGTTTGGCCAATTTAGTTTGGTCGATAAGAGTCGAAATAATAAATTCCATTGCTAAAATTGATGGTCTCAATAGCAATATTGATAATTTTACATTGGTCCATCTCCATATTTCCCCTACACAGATGAAATTCACGAAAACTCTCCAGTTTGTCCAACGACGCAAGGAAAACGTTACGAGACAGATGCGTGTATTTTACGAAATAGCTGTTTCAGGAGCTTCGAAATAGGCTTCCAGATAATTTTGAAGTACTCAATCAAATTATGATTGCTAAATGGCAATGAAACATTGAAAACAGTGAAACAACCAATATGCCTACTGGTTTGGAGTTAGCTATGCGTTTCGAGAAGAATGTCGCGAAAATTGAAAACCAATCGCAAAACGTTAGTTAGGTAAAATGAATAACCAAACATTCACTTCTGAATTCTGGCAGGAAGACAGTCAGTACAGTGATACTGTTACGTAGTTAGTATCGTTCCCATTTTCAGTGTTACCTCTTTCACACTCTAAAGCGGAAGTTTAGACGATTTTTTTGACAGGTTTTGATAAAAAACAAACTCAGGAACAGATTTACAACAAATACAATCTCTGCTGTTTTGAGTGTAAGGTAAGGAATAAGTCACCACTGTAAAAGTTGTTTTTCATAGGATGTCCCAAAGAAATACCTAAGGTTGTTGGTACGAATGCTGTATTCACGAGACAGGCCAGAGAAATATTTATCAATAGCAAAAGAATTGACGATGAGAAGAAGTATATTTATTTGCTAGGTGAGTGTTTTTTCATGTTTTTAATTTTTTATTCACTAAACATATAAAGTATAATTAGTGATTTTTGGCCATTTTTGGGAGACGGTTTTCTTATGTCACTGAACTATAGTTGGCAGCCCTGGTTGAAACAGTTGCAGACAGTCAAGATGAGTCTGGAAGAGATTAGCAGGGCTTCACTTATGAATTTGTTTTATCAGAACTATAGCAGCTGCTACTCTTCATGAGGATCGACGCATTAAAAGAATACGGAGATGTCATCTTTCCGCAACGGCGCTAAAGTTCGCGATTCGGAAGTTCAAATAAACTAAAGATATTTGAATTGCTCCGTGGAGACGCTGACGAACAGTTGCGACGGTAATTGTTGAAGGAATTACTGTTGCCAATATCTCAGACTCCTGGACGCTACGTGCGACCATCAAGCAGAGCACCAGCTGTGTCACTAGAAGTAAACATTCTACGGTCCACTGTTCAAAAAGTGATGCACGCGATTGTGATATGTTATCTCTAGTGCTGTTCCAGGCTGTCGTGGGCGCAGAATGTTGTCTCATTGAGCAACGTTTGTAATCTGCAACGTCAACGCGGTGAGCAGTTAACAAATGATACCCTCTCAAGTGGAAATTTAAATATGTTTATTTCAATGGTTTATTCGTCTTTTCTCTTCCGCATGTCCTTACAAAGGTTCCCACAACGTTTCATCGTCCCACGAACACTCGCTTTTCATGTGGGCCCTCTCGGGTGATGAAATTTTAATAACACACTGTATTCAAACAGCTATCTACAACACTGTAGTGTCATACTGGTAGTGACCTTATAAATTTTCCATCTGCTTGCACTAGTGTGAAAAAAGTAGTTATTGTTAAGTTCATCGCACCTGAACACTCTTTTCAGTCACCACAGTCGCTTGCATGATTCTGTTGTCAATACACCAATCAGCTGAATCACTTACTTCCTAGAGAATAGAGAAGTTGGGATGGTGGGTGACAGGGTAGGCTGCGAATTTAGGGGCCACGTGTGTTGGACTGCTGCTGAAATTGCTCGTCAATATTTTATAAAGTATTAGTCCTTAGTTACTTATTTTAAAGTTTATTTGTGTTCATATTTGCTGTAAAAGTAACTTATTAGTGGACTTTCATTAATTCAGTCTTTCTTCCTGTGTTATTGACTCGAGTGGTCTGTTATTCGTGAGTGTGCCTACGTCGTTCGTCCAAGCCTCACGCCTCAGTAGTGTGTTTACATTTTGCGGGTTGCAGTTGTAGCTGTAGGGGGTATAAGGCTAATTACTGACAGAGTTATTTGTGCACTGTTATACAGTTATTAAATTTTATCGTTTTCAGCGGTGTGCTGTTTGTTGCGAAATAACAATTTAATAAACTTTTGGAAATGTTCGCTCACTGTGTTTTTTGGAGCTTTCAGTACGTTGAAGTCGTTAGTAAATTTCGTACTTTAGTTTTCAGCTGACGTTTCGTATTGTTTATAGTGAAATATTTCAGTAAAATTTTCATTCAGTGTTTTAATTTCGTTGAGTGTTCCATTGGCTGCTTGAATATTTGGTTTTAGTTAATAATTTTGTGGAGTTTTGTTGGTATTGATATTAGTTGTGGTTGAGGAGTATTAATACAAGTAGTTGCTTTCTTAGTAGACCGAGAATTTCGAGACCGCTGTTGTTAAATTCTATAAATAGTTCTACTGGTGTAAATGAACTTGGGTAACGTAGACATATAGTTTTTATTCAGTAACCGTAAAATTTTACCATGAGTGAGAAGTGTGTGCTCTGTCGTAAGTTTGTGAGTAGTGGGTTACGGTATGGGATTTGTTCAAATTATTTTCACTGGGGGAAATGCAGTGGGCAAGCCAGTGGGTATTCTAGTTAGATTCTACCCTGGGAATGCAGAATCTGTAGTAGAAATAACTTGATAGAGGAGCAGGAGCGTAAGATCTGTGCCCTTCAGGGGCAGTTACAAGATGCAAAGGAGGAACTAGATAGTTTGAGGAGGGTGAAGGGTGCTGGAGAATTGTAACTAGGAGTTGGCAAGAAGGCAGCTAGGAGGAGGAAGTATTCAGACAGTTACGCTTTGCGTATATGCAATAGATTTGACCAACTGCAGAGTTGAGTGGAGAGGAATCTCTAGTAGCTGTAGATGTAGGGAACATGCAGCAGTCCTCAGCAGTTAGGAGGCCTAGACCGGTTGCAAAGTCTAACAGAAATAAGAAGGTTCTGCTGCTAGGCAGTTCACACGATAGAGGTGTGCGCCAGCAGTTGCAGGAAGTGTTGGGGGGTGAGTACCACGTCACCAGCATTGTGAAGCCTAGTGCAGGGTTGACTCAGGTGACTGACAGCATAGGGTAGTTCTGTTCAGTTTTAGAAAGGAAAATCAGGTAGTGATAGTGGGTGGAGCAGGGAACAGTCTTGACAGGGACGGGGAATACGATGTAGGAGGTCACCTGATAAAGATAGCTGCTCAAACTGGTGGCACTAACGTGGGTTTCGTGCAACTGTATCAGCGTCATGATCAGCCTCATTTTAATGAGCCTGTTAGGCGCTGATGGCAGAGGGCATGGGTCACATTTTAGTGGTGCCAGTTGAGACTATCAGTAGATCGGGTTTCACTAGGTATGGGAAGGGGAGGCTGGCAAAGCTTATAGGTGACAGTGTAGTTCGTGGTGGTGCGATCACTCATGGAAAAATTCCTGCAGTAGTTGGTGTTAGAGCTACACCTTTTTTAGACTGAAGTCAGCTGATAGGTACACCTGCTTAGAATAAGTCCCTCTAACTAAGAGCTCACCTTCAGAGGATGTCAAGTTTCCAAGTAGAGAAGGAATTAGCATATTTCATCAAAATATAAGAGGTTTTAGAGATAAAGTTAGTGAACTGCTTGTAGACGTTGACTCTGAAATTATTGGTATATCGGAGCACCACTTAAATAATTTGACAATTCAGAAGCTTCCTTTACCAGGATGCAGATTAGCTGGCTGTTTTTGAAGGAGTTCCTTGCAGGTTGGGGGTGTGGCTATGTATGTAAAAACAGTATTCTATTTGAGTCCGTAGACGTATCACAACACTGCACTGAACAGCTATTTGAATGTTGTGTAGGTGCAGATGAATTTAGTGAAACTAAACTTCTAACAGTTGTTTATAGGTCCCCAAACTCTCACTTCAGAGCATTTGTGCTCAAGCTAGATAGGGTTCATGACTGACTTTATAGGAAGTACCAGAAATTAGTTATATGTGGTGACTTCAATATAAATTTTGTATGTGATAGTGCAAGAAAAAGGATGTTGATAGATCTCCTAAATTCATATGATCTGATGCTGACGGTGTTTTTCCCAACAATGGTTCAGGGAAACAGTAGCACAGCCATAGACAATATTTTTAGCCATTCTTCATTACTAAATGGTCATTCTGTTAGTAAAAGGGTGAATGGCCTTTCAAACCACGATGCACAAATTTTAACACTAAAAGGCTTTTGTACTCAACCCAATGTCACATATAATTACAAACTATGCAGAAAAGTTAATCCAACAGCAATAGAACGTTTTTTAAACCTTGTCAATGAGAAAGAGTGGCAGGATGTTTATAGTGCTGATAACATAGGTGATAAATATAACGCTTTCCTTAACACATTTTTCATGGTCTTTGAGAGTTGCTTTCCATTAGAACATTCTAAACGGGGAACTAACAGTAAAAGGCAGCCTGGGTGGCTGACTAGTGGGATAAGGATATAATGTAGAACAAAGAGGGAATTATATCAAAATCTTGGAAGTAGGCACAATCAACCTACAGTAGCCCATTACAAATAGTATTGTAGGGTGCTTCAACATTTTATTAGGAAGCCACAAAGTATATGGTATGCAAATAGAGTAGCTAATTCACTGGATAAAATTAAAACCATACGGTCAGTTGTGAAGGAAGTGTCTAGTCAGCAGCCCAAGATCGACGATATAAAGTCAGTTAATAGTAAAAATATTTCTGTTACTGATAAATCAAATACATGTCCAGTATTGAACAATAATTTTTCTGAGCATTTCTGCTTAAATAAATAAAGATTTAGTTTCCACAGGGAATGATATAACTCTCTTGGCAAATGCCATTCTGAGATCGATGTCTGAAATACTCCTCTGTCATACAGACACGGGGGAGATATAGTCAATAATTAAATCACTGAAGACTAAGGACTTAATGTGCTGCACATGGCCGGCCACTGGTAGCCGAGTGGTTCTAGACGCTTCAGTCTGGAACCGCGCGATCGCTACGGTCGCAGGTTCGAATCCTGCCTCGGGCACGGATGTGTGTGATGTCCTTAGGTTAGTTAGGTTTAAGTAGTTCTAAGTTTTAAGGGACTGATGACCTCAGATGTTAAGTCTCATAGTGCTCAGAGCCATTTGAACCATTTTGATGCACATGTTAGCCCGGTATTTAGCTATATTTCTAGTATTTCCTTTAGGTGTGGTCAGTTTTCTGAACGATTAAAGTACTCAGTAGTAAAGCCGGTTTATAAAAATGGAGAAAGGGATAATGCAGACAATTTAAGACCTACTTCTATGCCATCAGTGTTTGCTAAAGTTATTGAAAAGGGTGTGTACGTAAGGATAATGGATCATTTTATATCATACGATTTGCTATCAAATGTACAGTTCGGAATTAGAAGTCGTTTATCAATTGAAAATGCTATATTCTCTTTTCTCTGTGAGGTACTGGATGAGTTAAATAAAAGGTTTCGAACGTTAGGCATATTTTTTGATTTAACTAAGGCGTTTGATTGTGTTGATCACAAAATATTGCTCCAGAAGTTGGACCATTATGGAATACGGGAAGTGGCTCACAACTGGTTCACCTCTTACTTTAGCAACAGACAGCAAAATGTCACTATTCACAGTAATGAGAATGGCTGTGACGTGTGGTCTGAGAGGGTTTCGGCCAAGAGCAGGGTGCCCCAGGGATCAGTGTTGGGGCCACTCCTGTTCCTTATTTATATAAATGATATGCCCTCTAGTATTACGGGTAACTCTAAAATATTTCTGTTTGCTGATGACACTAGTTTGGTAGTAAAGAAACACTGGCTCGGTTTCAAATAGTGCTCTAAGTTCATTGGTTGTAGAACATAAACTAGCGCTAAATCACAGTAAGACTTTGTTTTTACCGTTTGTAACACCATACCACAAGACCTGACGTTTTAATTTCATAGAATAATCATACGATTAGTGCAACTGAACAATTCAAATTTCTGGGCGTTCAGAAAGATAATAAACTGTCGTTGGAAAGCCCACGTTCAGGATGTTGTTCAGACGTCATGCTGCCATTTTTACTATTCCAACAGTATCTGAAGTGAGTGATCGTTCGACAAGAAAATAAGTCTACATTGCTATTTGCATTCGCTTATCTATTATTACTATTATGTTGTAAGTTCATGTACTTACACGTTCCATGAGCTTGGAGATTTGCTCCTCAATTTGATCCTATGGGACTTGACGTGTAAATAAAATAAAAAATAAAATAATGATTGGAGAAACGGATACAAAGTCTGTACATAAGGTGAAGCTGGACGCCAAACTTGCCCGTTACGTGCCAAGGGCAGAAACAGAGAGAACGACCAGCCTCCCAGGCCCCCTACAGGTGAAACTCGCCAGATATGATGGGGTCAAGCTCAATGATCTCCTGGAAAGCTTGGGGCCATCAGCTCCGACACCGTAGTGTCATCACTGGCTGTGCAGCTCGTGTTTCCCTGCTTCCGTGTCCCAGCCTAGGTCGAAGGATCGGAAATATCGAGGCTGTCACAACACTTGGTAATGATTATACATTGTCCTTCTTGACAAAGTTCAACCGACGATTTTGCTCTGCTTTGGGGTTTGAAATTAATGGAGGGAAGATCGAAGAAAAAAGGAAAGTTCAATGCACAATCTGTGAAGACTGTTAAAGCAAAGATAACAACAGCGGTTAAGTGAGTCGCCATTCGCAGAACAGTGACTGAGGCTTAGCGACGCAAAAGAGGCAGTGCATAGGCAACGTAGCGGCTAGGCTGGTAACGGGGTAATAGTGGAAAAGTGAAGGTGAGCTGAAGTTCGTACGACTTGTACGAGCGCAGTAATAGAGAAATCGTTACATCATCATCCTTGCGGGAAGACTCCAGTACCACAAGGAAAAACTTGTATCAACTCCACTTGTCGAAGTTTTTAGCTGTTTAGTTGTCACGAAAAACTTGTAAGGCTACAGTAATTAGTTTAATTTTTAATTCTTTGGTTATTGAAACGAAATAACAACATATGAATGGGCTAAGAATAGAAAGGTAAAAATCTCAATTAAATACCGTTCTGGGAACTGTGAAAAAAGGACAAATAATTATACTTAATTCTTCACAATGTGCCACAGGTATTGGGGCACATAATTAGTTTACATATACCCAGTGACTTACTAAGTTTTGAGTGTAAACCCCAAACACCACCAATAAAATAGGTAGGAACTACACTGACTTATTTTACATATTTAGGAACAGACTAAGCACAAGAAAATGATCCTTCTTTGTTTATGACTTAACTGAGAAAAGTGGAAGAGCTTTCTTAACAGATCTAACATAATAGCCATAAAGGGTTCCTCTAGTTACTGTAGTTGCATTCACAAGAATCAACAACAAGACAAAATAAAAATATTTAAGGATGGTCCCTTCAACAGCGAAGTGTTGTAGTGAAGGGCATGGATGAAGTACTCTCATGTTCAGAAAAAATAATACCTTGAACGACTGGAGTTAGGACTTTCAAATTTACAGGTCATATATATTAGTACGTTCGGCAGAAATGATTACCATTCAGCATGTGTCCTGTTGCCTAGTAGGCCCAGCGTTCGCCATGGGCCCTGGCAACTTGTTCCATGTGTGGTGGCAGCCACGAGTTTAAGGCGTTCTCTAGTATAGCAAACTACGCTGCATTCACCTGGTTCCAAATTTCATCTGCGGTGGTTGAGATTGGGTTGTAGTGCTGCACCCGGCGTATCACCATGTCCCACACATTTTCGGTTGGCGACAGGTCTGGTGATCTGGCAGGCCAGGAAAAAAGGCTGAGATTCTGCGTCACCAAGAAACTACGTGTCCGTGCAGCAACACGTGGTCGTGCATTGTCTTGCTGAAAAAAAGGCTTCTGGGGTGTAGTGCAGAGACGGCACGGCTAAGGGCCACGGGATGTCACTCACGTAGATCACATAGATCATAGTGCCCTGGACACGCACAAACCTTGAATGGTTGTTGTACCCAATAGCACCCCACACCATAAGGCCTTGTGTTGGCGCTGTATGTCGTGCGCGAATGCAGTCACTGTGACGCCGCTCCGCCTGTCTGTGGCGAACCGAAATGTGGCCATCGCTTTAAGACAAACAGAATATGGATTCGCCCAACACTGCCTCATGCCATTACTGTCCCAGTGACGTCGTTCCATATACCACTGCCGTCTAGCTTGTTTCTGCACATTCGTCAAAGGAAGGCAGAGGAGTGGGTTACGCAAGCGCAACCTGTGCCGTAATAAACGGCGACGGGGCGTCACATCTGATCGTGTACGATGTTTTACACGGTTCCACTGTTACGCAAGAGCCGAGGAGGACGGAGATCTGACCGACAATGCTATTCGAATGACGTGTCGATCTTCTCTGGGAATGGGCCGGGGGAGGGGGGGGGGGGTGGTTGGTGTCTGGTTGGTGCGATCTGACCATTCTTCTGCACACAACCGCTGCACTGCCGAAACATTTCGTCCCACAGTAGCAGCAATTTCTTGGATGGATGCATCACATTCCCTCATGCCAATAATGCGCTGTCTTTCCAAGTCACTGATTTGACGGTACGCTTCAAGCATATGTCTGCGAGGCAACCAACACATCCGTTCATATCAAACTGGCCCATTGTCTTCGGTTTATAGAGACAATGAGAGCTGCAAGCACATTTTACCGGTAGATGGTGTTGCTCCGCGATATCGACGTTGACCTTGAACACACGGACCGACGTGGTTCAAATGATAATCATTTCTGCAGGACATATTAATGCACATATCCTGTGAATATGAACGTCCTGTCTCTAAACGCAAACGTCTACTATGGCGACGGTATTACAAAATGCGACCAAACAGGACCAACGTGCCGGTATTACTTTCTTGCCCGCCGAAGGACAAACACTTGTAGACATGCGTCGGATAAAGAAGAATGTGTACGTGGCAGCATGTCTGTCAAAAAAACACCGTTGTGGAATGGTGCGCCAAGGTGCCTGCTGCTTCGCAATAACGCACATCCCCATGTAGCAAATGCCGTAATTCAGAAGATACGCCAACGCTAGTGGGAGATGCTCGAGCACCAGCCGTATATTCCCTCTCTTAAAAGAGCCTTGAAGGGTCGCCAATTCTGTTGGGCGAGGGTGTGCAGCAGGCAGTTAGGGTGTGTTCTCGCGTTGTCATCCAATAGCAGAACGCCAGATCTGAGAGGTCAGGCCGCTTTTTCCGAATCACTTCTTTCAATTTCGACAGAGTGGCACAGTACATCGCAACACTGATGGTTGCATCTTGCAGAAAGTCCAGCAGCAAAACTCCTTTGACGTCCCAGAAAACGGTGAGTAGCACTTTACCTGCAGACGGAGTGCTTTTGAACTTCCTTCGGACAGGTGATGACGGATGGTTCCACTCCAAACGCGTATCTTCAAATTAGCCGGGGGGACTACTGCCTCAATGCTCACAGCGATTTGCCTGATTGACATACCGATTCTGGGCTCTTTGGCGTCCGAACGGAAACTTTTTCATCGCTCCTTATACATGGAACAAACTAACTGTGGCTCCACACTTTACAGACCTCTTGTTTTTCGCTCTAATAAATATATAGCTAACACTGACGGAAGAAATCGCAACGCCAAAAACTAATTAACGTGGAGTAATGAAATTTTGGGAATACATTAAAGTGATTAACATTGCACGACGTTAATGTAAGCGAGGGATAAGTCATTACAAATGTTAATAACCGATGTAACCGCCAGAATGTTGAATGCAAGCATGGAAACGTGTTGTAAAGGTGCGAGATGTCAGTTTGTGAGATGGAGTTCCGTGTCTGTTGCACTTGGTTAGTCAGTGCAGGGACTGTTAATGCTGTTTGTGGATGACGCTGGAGTCGTCGTGCGATGATGTTCCCATACGTGCTCCATTGGATACAGATCTGGTGAGCGAGCAGGCCAAGACAACATGTCGTACTATGTCGATACTCAGTAGAGAATGTTTGGTTACGGCAGCGGTATGTACGTGAGAGTTATCCTGTTGGCAAAAAAAAAAAAAAAAAAAAAAAAAAAAAAAAAAAAAAAAAAAAAAAAAAAAAAACCGGAATACTATTCACGAATGGCAGCACACCACGTCAAATCACCCGACTGGCATACAAATTTGCATTTAGTGTGCGTGGGAAAACCAGGGGAGTGATCCAGCTGTCATACGAAATCGCAGTCCGCAGTCCGCAACTCGCGGTCTCGCGGTCGCGTTCTCGCTTCGTGAGCACGGGGTCCCGGGTTCGATTCCCGGCGGGATCAGGGATTTTCACCTGCCTCGATATGACTGGCTGATTGTGTTGTCCTCATCATTTCATCATCATTCACGAAAGTGGCGAGATGGGACTGTGCAATGGTTGGGAATTTGTAGGGGGGCTCATAACAGCGCAATCGAGCGCCCTACGAAGCAGACATCATCTTCAGCACAAAATCGCACCCCAGACCATAACTCCAGTCGTAGGTCCTGCGTGTTTGGCACGCAGACAGCTTGGCTACAGGCTCTCAACTGGCCTCCTTGTAAGCAAGACACGGCCATCACTGGCACCGAAGCACAAACAACTTTCATCACAAAACATAAGAGGCCTCTACCCTGCCCTCAAATGATCTCTGGCTTGACGCCACCGGAGTCATAAAAGACGGTAGTTTGGGGTCAGGAGAATGCACGCTACAGGGCGTCTGGCTCGGAGCTGTCCTTGGAGTAACCGATTTGGAACAGTTGTCGGTGCAAAGTGCTGTCCAAACTGCTGCTGCAGATGCAGTATGATATGCGGCGGAGCCATATGCCGAACACGATGGTCTTCCTTCTCAGTAGTGCCGTTCGGAGCGCAGGGTTCTTGCGACCGTACATTCTCGTGACCGCCGCTACCGGCAATCATGTACAGTGGCTACATTCCTGCCGAGTTTTTCTGCAATATCGCCGAAGGAACATTCACCGTCTCGTAGCCCTACTACGCACCTCGTTCAAACTCTGTGAGGGTGCTGACAATGGCGTCTTTGTCGCCTTAAGGAGCTCCGGAAAGGCTCAAAATCATGAAAAGTTCAATTTTTACTTTTTTGCGTTTTCTGAATCTGCAGACTATTACCTTTTAATAGATATATAATTTATTCAATTCCGAAGACTACAACTATTTTTAAATTTTTTTTGAAATGTCTTCTACATGGGCGTGGCCCACTGTGGCGCTGTTAAACTGCTGTCAAATGGTGTTATTATTAACGTCCGTGTTCATCAGGTACATTTTAGTGATGTGAGATAAAGTATGTGTTGTGGCTAACCTGTGATGGTTCAATATATATCGCTGGTGTGATTGTCGATTGTTTCATGTTTATTTACTCTGTCGTTATCTCGAAAATATTCGTAATTAATTCTGTTTCTTGAGTCTCTGTTTTGTTGAAGTAAAAGTAGAGTTATTAGAAATCCTCTGACGGCTTTTAAGAAAAGGAGAAATTTTGGAAAGCCAAAGGTATGTGTTATTACTGTAAACAATAAAGACGATAACCAAGTGAGTGAACCTAACCTCTCAAGTACACCTGCTCATAGCAGTCAAAGTGGGAAAGAAAATACTTCACAGAAGAAGCTTGGTTCAATGAGTGAAAACTATGAATGTTTTATGGGCGAATCGGATGTGAATGAAATATTTGATATGTCGCTTCTCAAAGGAATTTTCTCAAACTGTGTAAGATGTATTCATTGTAGTGAAGTTGGTCTGGAACTCTCCATAATAAAGCATGTAGGACTTGCTAGTGAAATACAACTGAAACGTGATAAGTGTTCATACATGACCACCTTTTGGAACAGTGTTGCAGTAACTGCAACTGAAGAAAATGGTAGCAAAATCTACGAACACAACAACGAGCGATGCTTGCTTTAGACAAGGAACGCCTTCGGGCTGCAGACAGGGCTGTAAAGAGTCTACAAATACAAGCAAGAGTAAACAGGAGGAGGAACAAGAGGAAGCTGGAGGAGGAGTTTGCAGAGGATGAAGGTAATCCATCCTATGGACCTGGAATGCACTAAAAAGTTAATCCAATCTTTGTCGCTCGATTTCCAAAACTTTTAATTTCTCATACTAATTACATGTTTTCTAAAGATCTCCCAAACATATTTGTTTCAAACTTTCAGTAAATGTTACACAGTACCTTCTGCATAATTTAACACGGCCTTTTTCCAAAAAACTGTATATTTTTGAATATATAAATAAAAAATTGCAAAAAAATGTTGTGAATTTTTATTACAATTGAAAAAAAATCATCTTTAACAACTGAACTAAAATTTTGTAAAATCCCTGTGTTAAGTTGTAGCCCATATTCCAATAAATAATCTGTAAAAAGTTCAACTTCCTACCTCAAATACTTTGTGAGGAAAGATGTAATTTATAAGCGTTATTTTAACATTGCAAGTATAGGGCGTTCAGGAGCCCCTTAAAGGCATTCCTGACAAACCTCAACTCACCACGCCGAATATCAAAGGTAGCTAACGCCCACGACCGTGCATTTAAAGCAAACCTAGTTTTCATCCTCACTGCGGCGCTGATAGCAACACTCATATGCGGCTGGCGCAAAATCTTACTGGACACCCTCTTTCAGATGGAGAAAGACGCCTACGAACTTTTTTTATGTCGCACAACTCTTTCTTGGTGCTTTGATTTCTTTTTCCCGTCAGAGTATGTAAATAACTGACACATGTGTAAGAATGAACAGTACTGGATTACTTATATACAGTTAAATAGCAGTATCTGCCTATTCTTGTGGGCTATATTTCCTTCAGGATGAGGATTAGTCAGAGCAGCATTAAGAGATGGGGTGTATTTCATTTTACAATAAGTCTTTACAAACAAAAAATATCCAAACAATCCTTTAATAATAAAACTGCAATCAGGGTAAATTCGTTGGAGATTTCTTTTTGTGATATAGCTACTTGCCTATTCCATCGCGAGCTGCTCTTTCCGTTTGTACAATAACTGTTCCAAAACAATAATTACTTCATTATTAGTATAACTGTGGAGTGGCAGAAGGTCATGCTGCTCTAAAATGGACATGAGAGTGAGTAAATGTAACAAGAATGACTACAGAGTGCTAATCAAGGAGCGTTGCTACTAGGCAGATTAGTAGCCATTATTCCAAGTGAAAAGCAGTTCTTAAACACAAAATGAGGTTAATCACAGTGAATGATCTATCTCAATGCTTACTTCGGCAATGTCTCAGAAAAGTAATTAGTGGCGTACTAACTTGAGGAACAATGTACAGCGGTACACGTTCAGAACCAGTCTAAATTAAAATTCTTCAGATGATAAAAAGAAGTGATAAATATCTTAGTACGGTCGATTTACGAAAAGATTTTCGTTCTTAGCCTTGTAGCTGGGGCATCATCAGGTCGACTCTATGTTGCTAGTCTGGGAATTCCCTGCAACGTCATTAGAATGCCGCTACGAACGAAGAGAATTCCATCGATAATGACGTTCTTAGGATGCCTCAAGCATGTTAAAATGACAAGCAGGAAACAAGCAAAAATTAAATGAGTTCTTGCTGGCTGCTAATGATGCAAGGACAGTGCATAATGACAGAGCTGAGCTGGAATGTGATTCAGTAGCGTGGCGATGAAAAGCGACACTTGCGTCCTTCGGCGCCGCGTTCCCAAGCAGCTACTTTGCGCGCCAGAGAGCTCGCTTGTATGAGCGGCATACATACAACAGCTGAATGCAACACTGAAAATTACAATAAAAACATCTATTGCATATAATTACCAGTGATTTCTGCTGTTTGATGCATCTGCGTAAGACGGTGGCAGAGGTTTGAGGCGTGAGAATCCGGAAATTTAGGTTCTTGAGGAATAGTGACCCGCAAAATTAAGAGAAAAACCACGGAGAGCTTTTATTTCTGATAGTGGGTACAACTGGGCATCTGGAGAAGTAACCAGCTGATTGGAAGGCGTTTGCTGCGGCCAGAAAAAAAAATGGCTCTGAGCACTATGGGACTTAACACCTGAGGTCATCAGTCGCCTAGAACTTAGAACTACTTAAACCTAACTAACCTAAGGACATCACACACATCCATGCCCGAGGCAGGATTCGAACCTGCGACCGTAGCGGTCGCGCAGTGCCAGACTGAAGCGCCTAGAACCGCTCGGCCACAGAGGCCGGCTGCTGTGGCCAGAGTCCCCACGGGTAACATAGGCGTGCGGGAGAGGGGACGTGATAGCAGATTGGAAGACGTACTGCGGAGAGCTGTGAATCAATTCCACAACGTCTCAAGGTAAAGAAACGAAAGTTTTCAATAAAAACGTTTTGAAACATCCTGGAACTACTTCTTCCTAGCAGATAGTTCCCGTGCAATCTTTCCCGCTTCCGCACGCGTCGGTTATTGACTTTAAGAGTGGTAATTAATTGTTGAAGGATTCCCTTGGACAGCTGGTATCAGGGGACTTACGAACTTTGGCATCGTGGTTTTTGTTGCATGACAGCAACTGTGGTTGGGACAGTTTTACAAATTTTGTTTAGTACTTCAAGGTACGACAGTAGTAGTCACATTTCCAATATTTAGAGTCTTGACGCATCTTGGTTTACTCTGGAGTATGGTTGACGTGAGGGACAACAAAGAGGTGCGGTAGGTCGTGGTGGTAGCGGTATGTAGCGTATGATGTGGAGGTCACACACGGCTGTTGGAGCTGGGATGGGCATAGAGAATACCTATGCACATGGTTCTTGAGCGTGGCCACACGGCAGTGGTGTGTCAGCGAGTGCCGGTTTCTGAGTGGTCCTCTCCCACAAATGGTCTCCGGAATTGCAATACTCAGACCGGCGTGTATTAGTAGGTTGCTCAGGGAAAGTTTTATATATATATATATATAATTTCTGTACGATTTCGCGAGAAAAAAAGTAAAATACCAATTTTCGCTCTATTTGCGGTGTAGATATTACCGTTTCGCTTTAATGAAAGTCTGAAATTAATCATTAAATATTCCATTACTGTGGTTCTGAATTACTAACGTGAGTGGTCGATGTTCCAATATTATTTTATTATATTCACACAAAAATAAAGTCTTTATTGCGGAGACTTTTGTTTTCAAATTTCAGTGGCGCGTTTCTCATGTGAGAAGTGTCCTCAAATAATCTACAAAGATAAAAATTCTGAAAATAAGTGTAAAGAAACTTCCTGGTCCCATCTTGCGTAAAATGTTACTCCGCAGGAAAAGTTCTCATCAAACTTATAGAGACTGGCCACGGCGCACGCCGTTCGTAAAATAATTACCAGATGCGAGTACATAGGCAAAATGTGACTGGGATATCAAAAAGTTGAAAATCCCCAATGTCTGTGAACAATGATTTTATTTGTATAAAGACGGTAAAGCTTGAAAAAATTTTCTTGAAAAATTTAAATAGTTTCCTCTTCATTGTATATGGAAATAAAGAATTTCTACACACATCTGCCTTTAGAGGCATCATTTCAGTCATTCAAGAAAATTTTACAAGCGTGTCCACCCTTCCGTAGTACTTTGGCAATGAATTACATCCGAAAATGTCATTTACAAATGAAATCATCGATGACTCGAGTAAACTAAATTACTTACATCTCCAGTTACAATTGATTAATAACAATGCTTTTTATGTCTGTAGAAAACCAACCACCAGCGATTCCATCATTCACTCTTCATCTCGCCATCCACGGCGTTATAAAATGAGTTTCTACAGCTCTATGACTGATCGCATCCTTGGTGTACCTCTCGGCGAAAATGCCATTAGTAAAGAAATGAACAACCTGCAGTTTAATCCAAGAAGAAAAGAAGCTGAAACTGAATGTTTGGTCTACAAACGAACATCCTAAAACAGAGGTAATGTGGATCGCCCTCCCTTTCCTAGGGAACATGTCTTACTACCTACACAAATGTACGTATAGTTTTCATTGATGCCACCAATATACAACATGAAGTTCTTCATAATGAATAGGCATAGAAAAATTTTTGTAATAAGTCTGGGGTTTACAAACTAGACTGTACCAAATGAAACTCTGAATACGTTAGACAAACGGGAAGAATGTTTACAATCAGGTTTGAGGAACACTTGCTCACAAAAAAAAGGGCAGATAAAACAATATTCACCATCTGTAGAATATCTAAAGGCATCTGCTCAGTGCCCACCTTCCATAAACATTATGCAAATTTTGCTTTCTGGTCATAAGGGACGGAAACTCAATTTACCTGAGGAATTTGAGGTCGCTAAACGCACGTGTTTTGTTGGTGAGGGCCTCCTCAATGATGAGCTAATCAGCCAAAACCAATCATTTGTTGATACAATGATGTCCATTTTTAAAGAAATTTAGCCTTGTTTCTGTCAAGTATGCTGGTATCTCTTTTGTTATTGCTTTTACTCCTTTATCTTTAACGTATAATTTTAATTCTTGTTCTAGTATTTACGCCGCCCTGTCGTAAGGTATAATTACCTTATTGGAAAGATACCGGTTAACTTTACTCAAACTTTTAGGGCTGTTATTTTAAAAATTATTTACACTGTGATTTATAAGGCTATTTATGTTCTGTGTTTCAATACGGTCCTGTGCAATGGTTAATGTAACAGACTAGCCAAAGCCACCTGTCTGATTCTACAGTACTACTTGCACTCGAAGCCCGATTACCATATATGTTGTGCTCCCCGCTCCTTGCAGCTCTGCTGTGCGTCTGTTACTAACGTGTGCGGCGTCCTTTACTCATGGCAACGAGTAAGTTAGTTAAAGGATTTCCCGGTATTTATATTCACGCTCTCCTTAGCCGCCCTTTTTAAATCTAATTATTTCCAGTTTACCAATTTATCAAACCTGAAAAATTTGCAGCCCTCTTTCATAATTCGTCTCCGGTCTTTGACATTAGACTTTATTTTTTTGTTCTTGTTTGATTTTGTTTTAGTCGTCAGTCTTATGACTGGTTTCATGCGGCCCGCCACGAATTCCTCTCCTGCGCCAACCTTCTCATCTCAGGGCATCACTTGCAGCCTACGTACTCAATTATTTGCTGGATGTATTCCAGTCTCCGTTTTCCTCTACAGCTTCCTCTAGTACCATGTTTTAACAGTTAAATTACCATCCTGTCCTGTCTTCTTGTCCGTCTTTTCATAAATTCCTTTCCTCGTCGATTCTCCGGATAACCGCCTCATTCTCTACATTATCAGTCCCCCAAATTTTTAACATTCTTCTGTAGTACCATATCTCAAATACTTCGGGTCTCCTCTTTTTCTGCTTTCCCATGGTCCATGTTTCACTACCACACAATCCTGTGCTCAAAACGTACGTTCACATAAATTTCTTCCTCAAATTAAGGCCTATGTTTGATAATAGCACACTTCTCTTGGCCAGGAATGTCCTTTTTACCCGCGTTAGTCTGTCTTTTATGGCCTTATATCTTCCCATGGTCCATGTTTCACTACCACACAATCCTGTGCTCAAAACGTACGTTCACATAAATTTCTTCCTCAAATTAAGGCCTATGTTTAATAATAGCACACTTCTCTTGGCCAGGAATGTCCTTTTTACCCGCGTTAGTCTGTCTTTTATGGCCTTATATCTCCGTCCGTCACGGGCTATTTTGCTGCCTAGGTAGCACAACCCCTTAACTACATCTATTTTGTGAGCATTTATCCTGGTGTTAAGTTTCTCGACATTCTAATTTCTGCTACTTCTCTTTTTGCTATCGAATTTCTTCGATTTACTCTCAGTCCATATTATGTACTCATTAGAACGTTCATTGCATTCAGCAGATCCTGTAATTCTTCTTCACTTCCACTGAGGACAGCAATAATATCATCAGCGAATCTTATCATTGATATCTTTCACTTGAATTTTTATTCCACCCTTCACGCTTTCTTTTATTTTAGTTATTGCTTCTTCAACGCACAGATTAAAAAGTAGAGACAAAATAATGCATCCATGTCTTATACTCTTTCTAATCCCTTTTGACTCTTTTACGTATTGTACATTACCCGTCTTTTCCTAGAGCTTACTCCTATTTTTATCAGAATCTGGAATACCTTACCCAGTCTACATTATCGAACGTTTTTTCCAGGTCGATAAATCCTACGAAGTGCCATGGTTTACCTTTAGTCTTGCTTCTATTATCACCCACAACGTCAGAATTGCCTCTCTAATGTCTTTACCTTTCCTAAAGGCAAACAGAGCCTCATCTAACAGATTCTGTTTTCTTTACTATTCTTATGTATATTTATTCTTGTCAGCAACTTGGATGCTTGAACTCTTAAGGTGATCGTGCAATAATTCTCGCACCTGTCGGCTCTTTTAACCTTTGGAACTGTGTGGATAATTTTTTCCGAAAGTCAGATGATATATCGCTAGACTCATACGTTTTACATACCAAGATGAATAGTCGTTTTGCAGCCAATTCCCACAATGATTTGAGAAATTCTGATGGATTCTTGTCCATTCCTTCTGCGTTATTCGATATTAAGCCTTGCAAATCTCTCGTAAAATGTGATTCTGATATTAGATCCCGTATACCTTCTATGCCAACTCGTGTTTCTTCTTCTATCGCGTCGTCACATTAATCTTTATCATCATAGAGGCCTTAAATGTACTCATTCCATCCATTCACTCTCTCTTCTGCATTTAATAGAGGAATTCCCACTACACTCTTAATGTTACCACCTTTGCTTTTAATTTCGCGGGAGGTTGTTTTCACTTTTCTATATTCCGAGTCAGTCCTTCATATAATAATGTCCTTTTTGAGTTTTCACACTTTTCATGCTACTGCCTTGCCTTAGCTTCCCTGCACTTCCTATTTATTTCATTCCTAAGTAAGTTTAAATTGTACTTCGAAAAAAAAAGAAAGAAAAGAAGTCTGTGCATCAATGGATGAACAGTGAACCCATGTAGACTGTAAGACAGCATTTGCAAACTTCTGGTGTATTACTTTCAAGGCTTGCCCTGACTGCATTATTTCAACCTGCTGACCGAGATTTTTTTCAGTTTGATTTACCAAAACATCTTTAAAAGCAAGATAATATCAGACTGTTTTAACAATTTAAAGAAAGATAATTTTTGAGCTTTTTCCCTTAGTGGCGAATGTTTGTGTACTTTAATTGAATTACATTAGCTGGATGAAATAAATAATTCAAAATGCCAGATAACATGTTAGCATGACTTGGGGACATGTGGTTTTCAATTTTGTTTACAACTGGAATACTAGCAAGAGGAGAGCGGATTCACTTTTTAACGAGTCACCAAATACCTAAATAATCTAAATAACTGGTTCAACTTTTACCCTATCCTCAGTTATGATATTTTTGAAAGCAGTAAATGATAATAGGGATAATTTGTCCCGTCTAATTCCAAAACAAGTTCTGCAGTAAACTTATAGCTTTCAAAATATAAATGCTGCTTGGAATTTTACCAGGTTGCAATATCTTGTATCTTCCAGATTAATACTGGAACAGATTTTAATGACAGTTGTTTGAAAAATGAGTGGAGAATATACAGGGTGAGTCACTAACAATTGCCACCAAGAATATCTCCGAAACTATGATAGGAGCTGAAAAGTCTGTGGGACAAACGTTACAACGGACAACGGGGATTATAATATGAAGTTGGTTTTTTGTTGCTAGGTGGGGTTGCTTCAGAGATATGAAGGTCAACTTTGTTTTATTTAAATGGGATGCTATAGTTTGGTACTTATTTTCTGATAGCGGCTATCGAGACGAATCCAATGATGTGTAACGGTGAGGTCTTTGAAGGTCAACGAAAGTCACAAAGGTGGCATGAACGTCCATTTACAGTAGGTGTTCACATCTCTGACGCGACCCCACCTAGCAACCAAAAACCCCGTTGTCCCGTGCAACATTTGTCCCACAAACTTTTCAGCTACTATCCTACTTTCGGAGTTATTCCAGGTGGCAATAGTTGGTGACTCACCCTGTATAAATTTGTATGTATGCAACAGACAGCTTTAAACCAACTCCCCCATCTACTCGACACACTCCCAGGTGACAATGAAATTGACATATATGGAAAGTTTTCATCTGGGTATGAATGGAACAAGTGCTTTTTTTTTTTTGACAGATGAGAAGAGTTCTTTATTTTAGACACACTGTTTCAAATTCTTTTGTAAGATATCACCAAATAAGCTGAATTTATGAGCTCGGCAGGTGATGAGAAATAAATGTTACCTCACTACTCCCTTCAGCAGTTTACAACGTTTTGACATATACAGGTCAGAACCAGTTACAACGTACCTGACTCTGATTCAGCACCGACGACGAGGTGAAAGAAGAGGTTCATAACTTTCTAAACAGCATGGCGGCGAGCTGGTATGACATGGCATACAAAAACTGCCACAGCGTCTACAAAAATGCATCGACGGAAATGGTGATTATGTCGAAAAATAGCTAAATGTTGAAGCTGTAAACTGATGTAAACCACTGTAGAAATAAACAGGTCTATGTACTTATAAAATAATAGGAGACCCTACTTTTGGGATTACCCTCGTAATTCCAATTCCAAAGAGAGCAGGTGTTGAGAGATGGGAAAATTACCAAACTATCAGCTTAATAAGCCACGGCTGCAAAATACTAACACGAGTTCTTTACAGACGAATGGAAAAACTCGTAGAAGCCGACCTCGGGGAAGATCAGTTTGGATTCCGTAGAAATGGTGGAACACGTGAGGCAATACTTACCCTACGACTTATCTTAGAAAATAGATTAAGGAAAGGCAAACCTACATTTCAAGCATTTGTAGACTTAGAGTTAGCTATTGACATTGTTGACTGGAATACTCTCTTTCAAATCTTGAAGGGGGAAGGGGTAAAATACAGGGAGCGAAAGGCTATTTACAATTTGTATAGAAACCAGATGGCAGTTATAAGAGTCGAGGGGCATGAAAGGGAAGCAGTGGTTGGGAAGGCAGTGAGACAGTATTGTAGCCTATCCTCGATGTTATTCAATCTGTATATTGAGGAAACAGAAAAGGAAACAAAAGAAAAATTCGGTGAATGAATTAAAATCAATGGAGAAGAAACAAAAACTTTGAGGTTCACCGATGACATTGAAATTCTGCCAGAGACAGCAAAGAACCTGGAAGAGCAGCTGAACGGAATGGACAGCGCCTTCAAAGGAGGATATAAGATGAACTTCAACAAAAGCAAAACGAGGATAATGGAATGTAGTCGAATTAAATCGGTTGATGCTGAGGGAATTAGATTAGGAAACGATACGCTTAAAGTAGTAAATGAGTTTTGGTATTTGGGGAGCAAAATAGCTGATGATGGTCGAAGTAGAGAGGATATAAAATGTTGACTGGCAATGACAGGGAAAGCCTTTCTGAAGAAGAGAAATTTGTTAACATCGAGTATAGATTTAAGTGTCAGGAAGTTGTTTCTGAAAGTATTTGTATGGAGTGTAGCCATGCGTCGAAGTGAAACGTGGACGATAAATAGTTTAGACAAGAAGAGAATAGAAGCTTTCGGAATGTGGTGCTACAGAAGAATGCTGAAGATTAGATGGGTAGATCACATAACTAATGAGGAGGTATTGAACAGAATCGGGGAGAAGAGAAATTTGTGGCACAACTTAACTAGGAGAAGGGATCGCTTGGTAGGACATATTCTGAGGCATCAAGGGATCACCAGTTTAGTATTGGAGGGCAGCGTGAAGGATAAAAATCATAGAGGGAGACCAAGAGATGAATACACTAAGCAGATTCAGAAGGATGTAGGTTGCAGTAGGTACTGGGAGATGAAGAAGCTTGCACAGGATAAAGTAGCTTGGAGAGCTGCATCAAACCGGTCTCTGGACTAAAGACCACAACAACAATAATTTTCAGATTATTTTGTACTCGTGCCACGGGCCATCACAGCTTCCGTCCTTCGTTGTTTGTGTCGGTGCTGACTTGCACAGTAGCCGATACAACATCTGGCGACGAGGATTATAGAACCAACGCTGTTTTCTCTCTTCGACAATCCATCATAGCTAGCACATCAGCAACATTTCTCACATTCCTTTCAGAGGTGCTTTGCTCCTACCTGGGTTCTTTCTTGCAGGCTAGCCGCAATACTTCCGCTATCTGTGTATTTGCTGCTCGTAATGAATTCGTTGCGTCACTCCTCTCATTACATTGGCCTCTAACCCATCTTCTACATCACTTGTTCTTACATCTCCCGTTGCTGTTAGCTTTGATCCAATGCAGTTTGTTTAGTTTCAGAACAACCAAATGTTGCAGTTGGTGACGGCAGAAAGCCGGAGTGGCCGTGCGGTTCTAGGCGCTACAGTCTGAAACTGCGAGACCGCTACGGTTGCAGGTTCGAACCCTGCCTCGGGCATGGATGTGTGTGATGTCCTTAGGTTAGTTAGGTTTAAGTAGTTCTAAGTTCTAGGGGACTGATGACCGCAGAAGTTGAGTCCCATAGTGCCCAGAGCCATTTGAACCATTTGGTGACGGCAGTCCAGAATCTCATTAGTGCACATGTCGTTGCTGCATCAACAGGCAGCCACATCCGTGGCATTGCCTCCGTGCATTCCACTGTTTCGATCTTTCAGTGGACAGTAAGAGCAATGGAACGAGTGTTACGCTCAGATTGACGCTCACTGTGCTATACGTCGAGTGCATGGTACTGAGAAACTTTCTTATTTCTTGTCAACGGCCGGCACAGGAGTTTACTGCCTTGCTCATCAGGTATTATTCCCGACTAGTTATCCAGAGTTGCTAGTTTTTGAAGATCTGGTTTCCGCCTTCACTAAGTACCAGCGTTGGAACTTTAATAGTGGCAAATATTTATTTACAATTCGTACAAAATCGATACGTGTTTCAAAGTTTTACTGACCTTCAAAGTAGTCACCGACATTGTTTACAACCCGTTGCCAGCGATGTGGTAGAGGTAGGATACTCTTAGCACTGCCATTTGTGTTGACAGTTCGAGCGGTGCGGTCTATTGCCTGTCGAATTTGTAGCGGTTCTGAAGCAAATGCTGTGAAGTGTTTCCTTAAGCTTAGAAATCGAGTTGAATTTACGAGGGCTTAAGTCAGGGGAGTGCAGTACGTGGTATAGCACTTAGCAGCCTCATCAGTCAAACAAATCAGTAACATCTTGTGAAAATTCCCCTTTGAACAATTATACATGACTGTGCTTAAACTGACACGCAATATTTTGTTAGCGCAACGCAATCTGACTTTCAAAATTCCCTACAAAAGAATGGCCCTGACTAACATTAAACTATACCTTTCACAAATCACTTACCTCACAAAAATCTTCTCTGCTCAAGCTACTGCAATACAGCGAGCGCCACTACTGCCAGCTAAATAAAAGATTCAAACTATGGAAGGCACTAACTACTGATAGGGGTAGTTAGCAAATGAAAGATATTAATACAGAACAAACAATGTATTTACCTTGATATCATCATGTATAAATATAGCAGTTCATGACAAATTACAAATCTCCGCCATCTCTCTCCCCACATCCACCACTGCTGGCGGCTCACCTCCAACTGTACAACGCTACGCGCTGTTCACATCCAGCTGCCGCTGCCCAACACTACAATGGCAGACAACAATGCAAACTAGCCACAGACTGCACACAGCACAGCCAGTGATTTTCATATTGAGCGCTACGTAACGTTGCCAATAAGAAAACATAAACAGCCTACTTACATAGAGAAAACATAAACAGCCTACTTACATAGCCCCCATGCTCCCCACAAAAAATTTTACAAATTTTTTTTGGGCAGTGGCCAATAATGATTTGATCAAATTTTTCATAATTACAATAACAAAGAAATCAAATGCACACACTTATTGATATTATGTTGGTCAAAAGCTCAAATTTTCTCACAGTCCATAAAGATAGTCCTGATCATTCATCTTAATAGTAATTAAAGTTTTTTTTTCACAAAGTCTCATTAGTAAAAGCAATTGCACACAGAAGTAGTGGATTTCCATGCAGTCTTGAAGAAGTAGTGTTGTCCTTCCAATGGAAAGACAGTGCTGACTCTTGACATGCTGACAAGTAATGGGCCACAATGGAGCAAACCCACAGCAGAGTCATTCGAAGTTTTGAAGAATATTGGTAGGTAGGTCATCACAGAGCAGTCCCACTGGAGTCCTGGTAGAGATTACGATATTGGTGGGCCACCAGAGGTGCAGACTCACTGCAGTCCTTGTAGAAATAATGGTATTGATGGATCATCAAAGATGTAGACCCACTGTAGTCCTTGTAGAAATGGCCAGCAGCCATCTGTTGTGACTGTGCAGGTGCACAATCACCATTGAAGAGTCTTGCGGATAATATAGCAAGTCCATAAACCACCACTTGTGCACTCACAAAGTTTTTGGAATTGTCCTTAGAACCAGCAATGCTGTTATCCAGTCCCTTGCAGAATTATTAACACACGTGCAAACACTAACAGTCCCTACTTCTCACATATTGTCCATATACTATGACCAACAGAAACGTGTGCAGTGAAATGTAACTTACAAGTTAATAATAAGATGAACTGGTGTCAATTACAATTTTATAAATTTACAACATGAAAATACAATTACAAAGGTACAAAATACATCATTAAAGAACATAATAATACAGATAACATTTGTAGTACAGGCTTTACAAAAGAATAGAAATAGACATATACATCAGTGTTACAGGAATTATGACATAAGTAAATACATAAAGATCACAAGAACTTTTGAAACATCACCTTCACATGTGAGCAACAAACCAGAATAAATAATGTCTAAGCATATTTACAAGGTAGATAACATATTATTAATGCAAATTATATTTGAGGATAACAGTATTCCTCATCATAGTGAATGTAGCTTAATATTAAAAGAAGAAAAAATTCTATGAAACTGCACAGAGACAGGAAGAAAACAAATACACAAGGGTACACAAACACATAGTGGGATAACACCAATAGGAAAGGACAGGGTTCGTTTTCAGTGTAACATCTGGTACTGCAGTCCAACCCAAAACTTCATATATCTTCCTCTTATTTCATCCTTTGTTTCCACCAAAAAAATTCTATCTAAGCATGCTTTCTGTATTTATATGTTCACACATTTCTTACCTCAACATTTATTTCCAAGAAAATCCTACCTAAACCTGTTTTCTGTACTTTTTTTTGTATAACTTCTGAATGCATTTCTTCCTATTCATCGCAACTCATTCTCTTAGAGGCTACCCCCTCTTAAGCTAACTTAAATCTACTGAGCTCAGATGCTAAACTAAGGGACGAGGCAATGCAGCAGCACAAAATAAGTAACACAAACAGCAATGACCAAAAAAATGGAAAATTGCAAAGCAAGCTACAGTAAATCTAAATTACCAAGCAATTCAACATTACAACTAATATGAGCCAATGTGCAGCAACAATAAAAATAAATGAGTAGTAAAACTGGCTTAGCAGAGTAACACAAATTAAAGTTCAGTAGCACTATGCCTGGCAAACAGCAGCTTATATCTAAACATGACATAGCTCAAGCAGAAAAAATAGTACACTAAAGATAACAATGCAGATAAGGGAAATGTATAATCACATCTTAATGTCTAAGTAATTAAAGTGGTGCACCACAAGAAGTTATTCTACCAAAAAGTTACCAATTACTTGAAAAGAAAATTATGAATGCAGTTCCTGTGAAGGTAAATGTCATTTTGTGCTCCCTCATTTTTTTTGAAAAAAATTATTATTTACTTGATCTGTAGACAGAAAATACTTAGATTAGTACATCTACAAAATTTTATTTTAACCAATGCTGCAGTGCAGCTAGAAACTAGATATCAAATGAAATAAGCAACTACGAAAAGCAAAGTATAAAAATATCATTCAGTAGTCATGTGACATTTCATAAGTTAGTAGAAACTCTCTCAACTCTCGTAGAGAGACGCTTGTCATAATCAGGTGTGCTGATGTAAAAATATTTCTCGTCATTTCATTAGGCATTTCAGTAAATATCGTAAATTAAGAGCTAGTGTAATCATATGTTTTCAAGTTCGACCGTGTCGTTTTTGCGATGCTTTCTACAAAGGAATGTCAGAAGCGAGATTAATGGCGTCCCCTTTTTTTCTCTACCTGTGCCACTGAAAAGGGCTCGCAATAATGGCTTTTCCTCCAGGCAACTGGCACACCTGGCCACTCGCAATGCATTACGTCACGGTCACTTACCTTTCTTACCGACATATTTACGACAGCAGTTTCCGCTACAGTGACAGTCTCATATAAACATTTCACAGGTCGAAAATTTGCGTAACAAATGTGTAGAAACAAAATCTTGTAAATATAACAGCGTCCAAAAAAATAAATTCGTCAGCATTGTGATACAGTCACACATTTACACACATTTAATAACTCTTAAAGTACGATTCTTGGTTTCCAACATACTTCTTATTCCTCATATACGGTAGCATCATCTTATTGATCATAAACATACCTCAACAGTATAATACACATCGTCGTCATAATAATATCATAACATCTTAGTCAACTCTCAAAATCGTCCTAGCTTCCTCCAATAATTTCAAAACCTAAAAAATTCTCTGCTCATGTCAATAGTGTCATCTGCCTGAAACGTACTTTAAAAATCATGACCCCATACGAAATACGTCATTCAAAGCTCTCATAGTATCACAATGATTCCGAAAAATATGAGCGTTTCTCAAAGTACAGACAAAATACAGTTTCATAAGTGTGAAGTTACCCAACTGTGTAATTGCGTAAACATGTGTCACAGATGTAGTAAAAAAAGTTTCTTTCTCTGTTAAATAATCAGATAGCTGTGTAATTTGAGTGTTAGAAAAATATGGTACCGATGTGTAAAGTTGCATAAGCAAATACCATATTAGCTAGGGCTCCTTGTGCTTGCCAAACACATGGTACACAAAGTAAGCGTGTACCCCCCTGAGGATTAATGTAATTATACCCTCAGGTGTTACAGATTACAGCAATGAAATGAAATGTATCACTGAAAACCTTTGTATCATTGTACTCCAAATATCTTTAAAAATAAATATTTTAAGTACATAATCAATCACTCAAATACGTGTCCTGTAGCGCTAAATGTGCATCTTGTTGCAACATAATCTCTGTGGAGGTGTCGTAGTTATCGTCCTCCGAAAGCTAAGTTCTGCAGAAGTCAATGTACTTACCTCATGATAAACAAAAGTAAAATGCTTTGTGTATAGATATCGTAGTTATTACGCTTATTGTTGTGATGAAGAAAGTACTGTACTGTAACGTATTGTTGTGCTACGGAAAACCCTGTCTCATTGTAGCTATACTACAAAAGTTACTACTAAAACCTGTTTTACTTTCCAGAAGAATTCAGAAAAACTGTGCAGATATAAAACAGAAACACTGCAAAAGCAACATTGTAAATTGTCACTCATTAGTAGCGTCGTGATAAAATCGTGTAGCTGTCACATAAACTAACCACTCTGTCGTCTGGTATTTCACAGAAAGTACTTTAAACCCAGAATGTATTTTCAAGTAAACCAAAATGTTGCATTAAAATCTCATTAGCAGTACTGGTAAATGTTCTAATCATGCAACTAACAAGCAAGAATGTACACACACAATTACACTGTGTCGTCTGTTCACAATAACAATGCATTCGTAATTTCTGTTTAAATAAGTTTTCTTGGTTCTTGACTGGATATTTAACTTCAAACATTGTTGCATGGTAACAGTTTCTGAAGCATACTAGTAACGTGAAGTGAAAAGTTTTATGGCAAAGACAAAGTTAAAAAGCAGATTATCTTTCAATAAACGGTTTTACATGTGAAATGTGGTGTAAACCTTTACTCTTCCTAGTATGCAGAGTTTCAACTTCAACGCAATTATCATGTGGTATACGTCGGATTCTGTAAGGTCCATTGTAAACTAGAAAGAATTTGTGACTCAAGTGTTTCTTCTTATGTGACAATGAATGAGCTTTAATGAGAACTTTCTGACCAATATACAATTTCTTTGTATTTGCTTTACCGTGTAGTTTTCTCCTTTTGTCTGCTGCAGATTTTATATTTTTAAGAGCCAAATCAATTACGTCTTTGTGTCGAAGTTTACGTGTATTTGGGAAAGGTACAAGCTCTCTGATTCTGTTCGGTGGTTCTTCATTCTTTAGTACAAGAGTAGGTGGTAAAGCAGTGGAATCATGAGGCATTTCATTCAGCACATTTTGAAATAAGTGTAAATATCTGTCCCAATGCTGATGCTTTCTGTGACAATAAAGTCTGCAAAGCTTATTGATTTCTTTCATAATCCGTTCAGACGGGTTACAATGTGGTGAGTACAATGAAATAAAAACAGGTTTGATTTTATGATTCCGAAGCGTGCGTGACCAAACAGCAGATCTAAATTGCGGTCCGTTATCTGAAATGACTTTAGCAACGTGGCCAACTTCACGTAAGAAATTTTTAACAAAGGCGTTGGATACAGATCGTCCAGTGGCTTTACGTAACGGAGTGAAAGAAACAAATTTTGAAGTAAGTTCAACAGCGACTAGAACGCACGAAAATCCATTGGATGTTCTGACAAGCGGTCCCAAGAGATCAACAGCAGCAAATTCTTTTAATTTAGAATGAATAATAGGAAACAACGGAGCACGATGTGAGACAGTAGATGGTTTCGCCTTTTGACAAAGTTTACAAATAGACAAGACTCTTCGAATTCTCTTTTCCATATTGTTAAAATAACAAGTCGTTCGAAGAATATGATAATATTTTCGTGGACCAAAATGTGCGTAGCTGAAATGAATGTACCAAATGAGCTTATTAACAAAATCGTCAGGAATGCAAAGTACCCATGGCTTGTCATCAACAGTGCAGCGTTTAAACAGTATGTTGTCTCTAACCAGATAATAATGCCGAATCTGTGTGTGTATCTTTTCATGCCATTTGCTCTTGATGTCTTCCCAAATCGGATCTTTATCTTGTTCATGAGCAATGTCCTTTAAAGATGTGGTGATGAAGTTTTCAAAGGCGACTTTCTGAACGTAAAGAATACTGAAATTTTTCTCGAGGTTGTCTTCTGTGTTACTTTTCTCAAGCCCAGCCGGTGCGCGTGACAGTGCGTCCGCAACAATGTTCTCCTTGCCGGGAATGTAGACTATTGTGAAGCGGAATTCTTGCAGAAACAATGCCCAACGTTTTAACCTGTCGTGATTTAATTTTGAAGACATAAGAAATTGTAATGCACGATGATCACTGTATACTTTTACGTGCTTACCAGAAAGAAAGAAACGGAATTTGTTAAATGCTCAAACGATAGCCAAAGCTTCTAATTCAGTAACGGAATAATTTTTTTCAGATTTTGTTAGCACTCAGCTAGCAAAAGCAATGGTTTTCTGAACGGTAGTGTCATTTTCTATGGCTTCTTGAAATAAATGGGCACCAAGACCGGCTTTAGAAGAATCCGTGCTAAGGCAGAAATCTTGTGACAGATCTGGATGAGCTAGTATTGGCGCGTTAAGTAGCGATTCTTTCAAAGAATTGAATTCCAACTGTGCTTGTTCGTCCCAGTTCCAAATAGTATTTTTTCCAGTGAGAGAACGAAGTTTTGGTGTAACAAGAATTTGCATATTCAGAAAACGACGGTAAAAATTTACGAGACCTAGAAAACTGCGGACTTGTCTTTTTGTGGATGGAACTGGAATGGCTCTGATTGCTTCTAACTTTTCAGGATCCGGCTGAATGCCTTCAGAAGAAATAATATGTCCCAAAAACTTCACCTTTGTCCTACCGAATTCAGACTTTTCCAAGTTAACTGTAATTCCAGATTCTGCAAAAATATGTAACACGCTGTTGAGGATGCGATTGTGTTGTTCCCATGAGGCTTCTGCTATCAGAATATCGTCTACATATAAGGTGATGTGACGTTTTAAGAATTCAGGTAATATGGAATTTAGCCCGCGAATGAATGCTGCTGAAGAAATGTTCAAACCAAAAGGAAGTTTCCGAAACTGATAACAAACGCCGAAACAAAGGAAAGCTGTGTATTTTCTACATTCTGGATGAAGTTCGATCTGATAAAAGCTGGATCTGAGATCAATGGAAGACAACACTTTTACACCATTAAAATTTTGAAGAAGTTCTTCCAACGCTTGCGGCCTGTCGGTTTCAGGAATAATGATCGTATTGATTTGTCTCGAATCTAAGACAAGCCTGATCGATCCATTTTTCTTCTCAACAACATGTAATGGATTGTTGTATGAGCTTACTGCAGGCTCAATAATGCCCTCGTCAAGCATAGATTGTATTTCTGTTCTAACACGGTCCCTATAATGTGCTGGAATTACATATGGTCTAACACAAAATTTAGTATGCTCACGAACACGAAATTGGTATTGAAATCCCTTGATTGTTCCTGTTTTGTGAGTAAAAACTGTGGAATGTGCTTGTAAAATCTCAAAAAGGTCCTGCCTATCAGTGTCATTACAATTCTCAATTGTTTGAATTTTATTCTGAATTAACTTATTAGTGTCAAATGCGCCGTCGATATCATCCCTGTCAGTACTTGCAGAATGATTGTTAGCGTCAAGTTCCGTCGAAAATTCCGAACTGTTGTCTAACAGGAGGTAAAGCCGATTAATTTCTTCGTCATGGTTTGAGAGCCAATCTTCAAATTTCAAAGCTACTGACTTACCTTCTTTTTCTAAAGCTATTTCAGCATCGTGAAAGTTTAAGATTGCTTTGTATTCATTCAAAAAGTCTACTCCCAGTATAATTTCCGTCGACAATAATGGAACAATAAGAAAGTTCATAGAGAAGCTGTGGCTTTGACAAAAGAATTCTAAGTTCGTTTGTTGGCGTACATCTACACTTTTTCCAAAGATTGCACCTTGTAATTTAATCTTACGTAACGGAAGTGTGGGGCAATCGTTCGATTTGTTGCATTTGCTAAAGGCTGTTTCACTGATTACTGAAATGGGACTGCCAGAGTCAAGTACTGCCGTAAATTTTACGTCATTTACTGTAATGTGAATCACAGGATATGCAATGTTATGTTTTACGTCGTGTTCTTGGAGTAAGATGTCCCTAATGTCTTCCATTTTTACGTAATTACTAGCTATGGCAGCTGCGTCGTTAATGTCATAAGAACGTTTTGTGGCTGCCAGCGGTGTGAGTCATTGCCTATTGTCTCTTTGTTGGCGAGCGTCGTTATTGGGATTTGGAGACCTAACTTCTACAAATTCACCGTGACGAGAGGGCCCTGCCCTGTTTAAATCCCGCCAGTTCTGATGCAATTCAGGTCTGTCGTTACGATCACATCGTCTGTCGTCATGTCGATAGTTCCTGTAGTTTATTTCTTGTCGGTTAAGTGGTGGAGAATTTCTCCCTGAATCGTAACTGCGCACTGGACCGTTGCGTCTAAAGTTATTCTGTCTCCCTTGATAATAATTGTTTTGGTTCCCATATTGTCTGTTTCTCTGATTGTCTCTGTGATAGTCATTACCACGGAGAGGTGATCTTTCCCTGTAATTATTACTACTCTGCCAACGGTTGTCATACGGGTGGTGTCTGTTTTGGTCACGATATGTGTTGTGAGAATAGCCTTGTCGTGTCCAGTTATTATTTCTTTCATCGTGGAATTGTGACAGATGTGACCTGTAATTGTTGTGCTCCTGTTTCCGCGTTCCCCGATTGTCAGTGTCAATTTCCAATTCTTGTAACAGACCCTGAAAAGCTTCAATGTCATCTTTGCAACGTCCTGCTAAAATAATATGTCGTAAATGTTCAGGCAATTTGAGTAAGCAAATGTGGATGAGTTCTGAGGGGCTGTATGGGTTTGAAAGATACTGATCCTTATGCAACATGTCTTCAAAATATTTCACAAGACTGGAAAATTCAGATTGTTCGAAATGTTTCATCATTATGATGCCATGTTTTACTCGGTCTTGTGTGGCTTGAGACCAATATGCTGAGAGGAAGGCATGGTAAAATTCTCCTTCACTGTGGCAAACGTGAATGACCGATCGCATTCTTACAGCTGGTTCATTCTCTAAGTAGCCACACATAAATTCTAATCTGTGTTCTAACGACCAGTTGGGAGGAAAACAATGAGAGAATTGATGGAGCCACGCTTGGGGATAAATGTCGTTGGCAGAATTCTTAAACGTTTTGAATTTACGTGTAGTAATGAACAGCTTATAGTCAAAATCATCATGTCGGCGAGTCGCATATCGGTCATTGTTACGTCGCTTCGGCGGTTCCAACTCAAAATTCGGTGCACATTGCCGATTTCTTTCATAACTTGCGAAATGCCCTATGTTATTATTTTGTGGCTGTTCCGTATTTCTATGTCCCTCTTCCCTTATTGGGGCGCGAGTGTCCTCTGAAATACGTAATTCTTGTATTACCTGTGTTAGCTGATCTTGTACTTCCAGGATTTCTCTTTGGTGTTGCGTATCAATTTGATTCAGATTTTGTTTCAGTTTCCTAATTTGTTCGCTCTCTTCTGTGTTATTAAAGACTACCGGTTTTGTGTCATTCAGATTATCATCTACCTTCGTAGATAAATTATTTAGCTGATCCGAAAGTTCAACTACTTTCTCTGATAATGAACTAATTTCCTCCATGTGTCTTTCTACTGTGTCCTTTAAGTTTTACTGAGTTTTTGCAAGTTGCGTAACCGAATCGGTAGATGCAACTGAGTCAATTTTAGCTTGCAAGGTCTCATGATTTTCATGAACAATAATTTGCAGTTCTTTTATGGCTGCTTCGTGATTCTGTAATGCATTTTCATGCCGCGAAAAAATAGGTTGAAAATGCTCACATATTTGTGTTTTTACGTCGTTACAGACTTTTTGACATTTCGATTCGATTTTATGTAACTCAGTAGTTAAATCTTCACGTGTTTGTTCAAGTGTGGTGTCTAACTTTTGAAGATTTTGTTCCATTTGTTTCTGATTTTGTTCAAGTGTTGTGTCTAACTTTTGTAGCTTTTGTCCCATTTGTTGCATTAACTGTAATAACAATGCACTGGTGTCTGAAACATGTTCCTCAGTGCTTTTCGGCAGTGAATTTGCACCGGCAACATTCACATTTTGACAAGCGGAAAACGTGTCTTGACTCATTTGGGAAAACGGTGAGGACGCAAAACCTGAATCTACAGTATTTGCAAAATTGTGTCCTGTCATTTCGGATTCCTGAGGCGAGCTGTTGCCGACCGATCGATCGATAATGCTTCCCTCTTCACTAATTGTTTCACTGTCCACGCCATTGTTTGCCGCCCGCTCCATTTCCCTATGCACAATTACCAAATTACTACTTTGAACATCAGTTAATTCATTACTCGGTGGCGCTAACACACTGCTTTCATTTTCACTGTCATTTCTCAGTTTACTTTGGAGCCTAGTATTACGTTTTTCACACGCCATTATTGTCACAGTATTTCACACGACAACACAGAAAAACACAATTTGAAGATCAAAAATAAGAGAACACATTAACATAGCACTGAAAATAATATCTAGTTAATTGCAGCTGCGAAATACTTGGTGCAAATCTAACAATGGAAGACTGCAGCTACAAAGGAAATTCTCTCTACAATTACGCGCTAGCAATAAACAAAATCTACACTAATTACACAAACTACAAGAAAAAATCAGAAGATTCCAGTGAGGTATCCTCGGCTAAGGGTCGACATATGAAACTTCCCCTTTGAACAATTATACATGACTGTGCTTAAACTGACACACAATATTTTGTTAGCGCAACGCAATCTGACTTTCAAAATTCCCTACAAAAGAATGGCCCTGACTAACATTAAACTATACCTTTCACAAATCACTTACCTCACAAAAATCTTCGCTGCTCAAGCTACTGCAATACAGCGAGCGCCACTACTGCCAGCTAAATAAAAGATTCAAACTATGGAAGGCACTAACTACTGATAGGGGTAGTTAGCAAATGAAAGATATTAATACAGAACAAACAATGTATTTACCTTGATATCATCATGTATAAATATAGCAGTTCATGACAAATTACAAATCTCCGCCATCTCTCTCCCCACATCCACCACTGCTGGCGGCTCACCTCCAACTGCGCAATGCTATGCGCTGTTCACATCCAGCTGCCGCTGCCCAACACTACAATGGCAGACAACAATGCAAACTAGCCACAGACTGCACACAGCACAGCCAGTGATTTTCATATTGAGCGCTACGTAACGTTGCCAATAAGAAAACATAAACAGCCTACTTACATAGAGAAAACATAAACAGCCTACTTACACTTGCAATGTACGTGCTTGTGCATTGTCCTGAAAAATGATCAGGTCCTGAAGAAAGTTTCATCACTCCTGCCTCTATACTGTTCATTTTTGGAACACACCCTATGACCAGCTTAGAGAGAGAAGTGATGACACTTTCTGCAGGACCTGACCATCATTTTGCAGGTCAATGCCCAAGCACGTACAGTTCAAGCTGTTACTGATTTGTTTGACTGATGGGGCTGCTAAGTGCTATACCACCTACTGCACTCCCCTACTTCAGCCCTAGTGAGTTCAGCTCTATTTCTAAACTGAAGGAAACACTTCATGGCATTTGCTTCAGAACTGCTACAAATTCTTCGGGCAATGGACCGTGGCGCTCGAACTGTCAAAACACAACTGACAGTGCTAAGAGTATCCTACGACTTCCACATCGCTGGCAGCTAGTTATACACGATGCTGGTGACTACTTTGAAGGGCAGTAAAAGTTTGAAACACTTACCTATTTTGTAAGATCTGTAAATTAATCGTTCCCACTAGTAAGGTTACAACCCTCGTATTATGAGGATCACATACAGTTTGCTGCAGTCTGTTACTAGGTCTTTCGAGGGCGCAAAAAGCCCGAACAAACATACCGTCAGTGGGACACTGAATCTCATGGCTTGAGCCGACAGTGTCGTTGTCGATGTAGCTGAGGACAGTACTACAGTAACGCAATGATTCATTATGCAATTATGTACAATGTGCCGGACAGTACGATTCGTGAACAAATTCTCAAACGATCTGACCCCATCGTCATTATTTTTCTTTTTTCCGTCTTTCCCTTAGTTGCATTAAATTCGTGGAGGTATGTATCGTCTATGCAACTAATTGAAGGCAGTTTGTTTATCGCCATACGCGTTTTACTTCATTTATTTTGGAAGCATCATCAGTGGCCTGTAATATAAGTTTCCTTTTATACGTACAATAAATGTATTTTGTGGTAGATACAACATGGTACTAAAAAAAGGTCAACCTCTTAGGAAAGAATTACACAATTACAGACAAGTAATACACACACACACACACACACACACACACACACACATACATACACAACAAATGAAAAATATCAAACCACAACACGAACAAAAGAGAAACACACAACAGTTGGTAACACTAAACACCGAAAACACATATATTTTGTGTGGTGTCACCGCCAGACACCACACTTGCTAGGTAGTAGCTTTAAATCGGCTGCGGTCCATTAGTACATGTCGGACCGCGTGTCGCCATTGTTGGTGATCGCAGACCGAGCGCCACCACAAGGCAGGTCTCGAGAGACGGACTAGCACTCGCCCCAGTTGTACGGACGACGTAGCTAGCGATGCACACTGACGAAGCCTCGCTCATTTGCAGAGCAGATAGTTAGAATAGCCTTCAGCTAAGTCAATGGCTACGACCTAGCAAGGCGCCATTAGTAGTTTATTGCCTGAATCTACAGAGTCTCACTTGTATCGTCAATAGCGATGTACAACAAGGATGGATTAAAGTTAAGTATTCCAGCAGCTACGTACTTTTCTTTATAGCATTCATTACGTATCCTATTTCAGACCTATCTCTAGCCTGCGTGAGTTAACGCGTGCCTTTCGGCTACTTCCGAGTGGCGTGGCTGTTAACCTACGCCACAACATTTTGATCACAAAGTGGAAATTGCAAGTGATATACGCGATGTGACAAATGTGGGTCAAAGAACGGCCGAAACCGGCCAACTGGAGTATGGCAATTAACAAATACATCTCCAGGACCACACACGTGAGTTAGCAACGCTGGAAATCGTAAGTAACACCGAACGATAACTTCACATTAAGAACTTAGTGTTAAAAAAGTTGGTTTTACCATAACCTAAAAAAAACAAGAGGAAGACACGACAAAATGTAATATAGGAGCATACTGTATCTACCAAATAATACAGTTGTTGTATGTATAAAAGGAAACATGTATTACAGGCCATTGATTACGTAAGTAGGCTGTTTAGGTTTTTATGCTGGTAACGCCACGTAGTGCTCTGTATGAAAATCGATGACTGCGCTGTGTGCAGTCTGTGGCTGGGTGGACTCATTATTGGAATATTCGCTAGTGTAGTGTTGGACAGTAGGATGTGAACAGAGTGTAGTGTTGGGCAGTTGGAGGTGAGCCGCTAGCAGTGGTGGATGTGGGGAGAGAGATGCCAGAGTTTTGAGAGGTTACTATGAGTGGACGATCTGGACGTGTGTCCGTCAGAAAAAGGAAATTTGTTTAATTGGATGTCACATGACTTTTGAACGGTATTACGGTAAATACATTGTTTGTTCTCTATCAAAATCTTTCATTTGCTAACTGTGCCTATCAGTAATTAGTGCCTTCAGTAGTTAGAAACTTTTATTTAGCTGGCAGTATTGGCGCTCGCTGTATGCAGTAGTTTGAGTCACGAGGATTTTTATGAGGTAAGTGATTCATGAAAGATATAAGTTACTGCTAGTCAGGGCCATTATATTGTAGGGATTATTGAAAGTCACCTTCCGCTGTGCTAAAATATTGTGTGTCAGTTTAGTATTGATCAGAATAAGTAAAGAGTGAATTGTCTAAGTACGCTGAGTTTTGCTCAGCTGTCTGAGAATCAAATAACGTAAGAGTTTTTCCAGCACTTTCATTCTTTTCATACAAAGGGGAAGTTTCAATGGTGATTCCCAAATAAATAAAGCGAAACACGTATGGCAATCAACAAACTACGTTCAATCGGTTGGATAGACGGTACATACGTCCACGTATTCTGACCTACTTTGAAATAAGTATTACAAATCACTCAACATCAGGACTCGTGTGATAGTGCCGTGGGAGACTTTGAGGTAGCTTCCATTTGCATTGTATCACAAAGTGACAATTTGGTATGGCCTTGCGACTGGCCACCGCGTGCAAACAGGCCACTGCAACGTGGACGGAATAAACAAGTGTTACGCATGTATCTGCTGTGAAATTGTGTCCTAGGTGCTTTTCCACACATAAAAGATAAAACTGCCGTTCACGGAACGTGACTTGCTTTGCTTGTGGAAAACCAGTTCATATGCAGTCTCTGTGCTTGCAACAGAAAAAGAACTCCACCTACATTAGCTCTCATAACGACGGAACACCTTCTGATTCAGCTTTTTTTAAACTGGCTACCGGTAACAGAATAATCAAATTCAAGATGTGCATTCACCCCACCAAGGTGCTGTGCAGTGACAATAAAAAAGCTGTCTTTTGTATCCCGCCTGGGAGGTGGCGCGTGGGTAAGGGACAGGAACAGGAACAGGAAAAGGTACTAATCTCTCGGTACTGCAAATACGGTTTCAGCACCTTTACTAATGGATAAACATATGAAAACACATTACATAACTTGCAAGGTGGTGCGAAGTTGAAGCGAAGTGTCCTGGCTGGCTGCACCTGATCAAATGGGCTGAAGCAGTCGCGGAACTCTTAGACTTCGACAGCATCGGCTAGAGGGCGCTGTCGTCGGTGTCGTAGTGCCAACCTAGCAGAGCGGAGCTACGTTGTGGCATCGTAGCTATCGATACCACACTGTATGTGAAGTTAGACATTGTCGAATGCTGTGTGCGACTTCACTTGGACGCTGGAGCTCCCGTTACATTGCTTAGTCGTGCCACTTATGAACAGTTGGTCTCGCCACAGTTACCAAAATCTCGCACGCAACTTACTGTGTATAATGGTCGTGATATTCCAGTGCTTGGTACTTGTAGTTTGCCTGCCACGTTCCAGTCTCAGACCAGAACAGTGACATTAACAATTTTGCGTTTGCGAGAGTGAAAACGTTTCCGGATTAGATTCATTTGATTTGTTTCTTCTTCATATTCAGGACAAAGTACTTTGTTTCTATTTTAAACCCAAAAGGCAGTTTTACTCAGTTGATCGAGAAATTTTCTGAATTATTTTTTGGAGAACTTGGCCGAGCAAATAATTTTGTGGTGCACGTTACAATGAAGAACAATGCGTCCCACCCCTCATGCACTGGGAGACAAACTTGCAATTGAACTTAAAGAATGGGAAGACAGTGGAGTTATTGCTCCTACCCAGGCTAATCAATGGGCTTCCCCTTTAGTAATCTTACCAAAGCCTACTGGAAAATTTCGTCTTTGTGTTGACTTTAACTCCACTGTGAACCCACAAACAATAATTGATACTTATGCGTTGCCTCACCCTGAGGGATTAATGGACAGGCTTGATGCAGTCCGCTATTTTTCAAAAACTGACTTACGCGACGAATACTTGCAAATTCCGCTGGATGAGGAGTCTCAGAGTGTGTGTTTAAAACACGTTTAGAACTTTTCACACTTTTGCGCTTATCCTTTGGCAGAGTTTCCGCACCTACCATATTCCATTGCTACTTAAAACAGCTTACTGTAAAAGTTCCATTCTGTTCCAATTATTTGAACAATATTGTGGTGTCACGACGTACACCAGAGGAACATATCAGTAACCTTCGTACAGTTTTTCAAGTTCTTTCAGCTCCAGGTTTGAAGTGTCGACTGGACAAATGCGCCTTTTACAGACTGAAATTGAATACTTGGGCCATGTTTTTAATAACCTAGATGTTCGTCCCATTCACTCACATTTGCTGGCAGTCCGGGACCTCCTGCACAGCGGAACGTTACGGAACTGCAGTCATTTCTCGGGAAGATGACGTTTTATATCCAGGTTGTATCCATTGCAGCCCAGATTGCGATTTCGTTGCATCGGTTGCGCTCGAAGAATATGCTTCCTGTTTGGACCAAACAATATCAGGGAACTTAACAATGGCTTGTTGAGTGACAGATAACTGGTTCATTTCGATCCCGCTAAGCCTGTGCTATTTGCAGTGAACGCTTCTTCATATGGGATCAGAGCTGTGCTCACGCAGGTTTGGTTCACAGGACAGGACGACTGCGTTCACTTTCAAGGTATTGCCCAAGCTCAATGTAACTATTTGAAAGTCGGGAAGGAAGCTCTCGCTATTATCTATGATGTGACGAAGTGCCAGTATTATCTATGTGGTCGAAAGATTTACCTAGTGATGGACCATAAGCCGCTTCAGTCTGTTTCATCCGTCCAAACCTATTCTGCCACACAGAGCTCAGATGCTGCAACTTTGAGCTTTGTTATTGTCACAATATCGGTACGAAATACTGTTCTGGCCTAAGGTGAGGGAACAATTGACAGGAATGGGGGAAAGAAATACAGTAGAAGAAGAATGGGTAGCTTTGAGAGATGAAGTACTGAAGGCAGCAGAGGATCAAGTAGGTAAAAAGACGAGGGCTAGTAGAAATCCTTGGGTAACAGAAGAAATACTGGATTTAACTGATGAAAGGAGAAAATACAAAAATGCAGTAAATGAAGCAGACAAAAAGGAACACAAACGTCTCAAAAACGAGGTCGACAGGAAATGCAAAATGGCTAAGCAGGGATGGCTAAAGGACAAATGTAAGGATGTAGAGGGTTATCTCACTGGGGGTAAGATACATACTGCCTACAGGAAAATTAAAGAGACCTTTGGAAAAAAGAGAACCACTTGTATGAATATCAAGAGCTCAGATGGAAACCCAGTTCTAAGCAAAAGAAGGGAGAGCAGAAGGATGGTGGGAGTATATAGAGGGCCTATACAAGGGCAATGTACTTGAGGACAATATTATGGAAATGGAAGAGGATGTAGATGAAGATGGAATGGGAGATACGATACTGCGTGAAGAGTTTGACAGAGCACTGAAAGACCTGAGTCGAAACAAGGCCCCGGGAGCAGCCAACATTCCATTAGAACTACTGACAGCCTTGGGAGAGCCAGTCCTGACAAAACTGTGCCATCTGGTAAGTAAGATGTATGAGACAGGCGAAATACCCTCAGACTTCAAGAAGAATATAATAATTCCAATCCCAAAGAAAGCAGGCGCTGACAGATGTGAAAATTACCGAACAATCAGTTTAATAACTCACGGATACAAAATACTAACGCGTATTCTCTACAGACGAATGGAAAAACTGGTAGAAGCTGACCTCGGGGAAAATCACTTTGGATTCCGTAGAAATATTGGAACACGTGAGGCAATACTGAACCTACGACTTATCTTAGAAGCTAGATTAAGGAAAGGCAAACCTACGTTTCTAGCATTTGTAGACTTAGAGAAAGCTTTTGACAATGTTGACTGGAATACCCTGATTCAAATTCTGAATGTGGCAGGGGTAAAATACAGGGAGCGAAAGGCTATTTACAATTTGTACAGAAACCGGATGGCAGTTATAAGAGTTGAGGGGCATGAAAGGGAAGCAGTGGTTGGGAAGGGAGTGAGACAGGGTTGTAGCCTATCCCCGATGTTATTCAGTCTGTATACTGAGCAAGCAGTGAAGGAAACAAAAGAAAAATTCGGAGTATGTATTAAAATCCATGGAGAAAAAACAAAAACTTTGAGGTTCGCCGATGACATTGTAATTCTGTCGGAGAGGAGGAGGAGGAGATTAGTGTTTAACGTCCCGTCGACAACGAGGTCATTAGAGACGGAGCGCAAGCTCGGGTCAGGGAAGGATGGGGAAGGAAATCGGCCGTGCCCTTTCAAAGGAACCATCCCGGCATTTGCCTGAAGTGATTTAGGGAAATCACGGAAAACCTAAATCAGGAGAGCCGGAGACGGGATTGAACCGTCGTCCTCCCGAATGCGAGTCCAGTGTGCTAACCACTGCGCCACCTCGCTCGGTCTGTCAGAGACAGCAAGGGACTTGGAAGAGCAGTTGAACGGAATGGACTGGGTCATGAAAGGAGGGTATAAGATGAACATCAACAAAAGCAAAACGAGGATAATGGAATGTAGTCGAATTGAGTCGGGTGATGCTGAGGGAATTAGATTAGGAAATGAGACACTTGAAAGTAGTAAAGGAGTTTTGCTATTTGGGGAGCAAAATAACTGATGATGGTCGAAGTAGAGAAGATATAAAATGTAGACTGGCAATGGCAAGGAAAGCGTTTCTGAAGAAGAAAAATTTGTTAACATTGAGTGTAGATTTAAATGTCAGGAAGTCGTTTCTGAAAGTATTTGTATGAAGTGCAGCCATGAATGGAAGTGAAACGTGGACGATAAATAGTTTAGACAAGAAGCGAATAGAAGCTTTAGAAATGTGGTGCTACAGAAGAATGCTGAAGATTAGATGGGTAGATCATATAACTAATGAGGAGGTATTGAATAGGACTGGGGAGAAGAGAAGTTTGTGGCATAACTTAACTAGAAGAAGGGATCGGTTGGTAGGACATGTTCTGAGGCATCAAGGTATCACCAATTTAGTATTGGAGGGGAGCGTGGAGGGTAAAAATCGTAGAGGGAGACCAAGAGATGAATACGCTAAACAGATTCAGAAGGTTGTAGGTTGCAGAAGGTACGGGGAGATGAAGAAGCTTGCACAGGATAAAGTAGCATGGAGAGCTGCTTCAAACCAGTCTCAGGACTGAAGACCACAACACAACACAAGATGAGGCATACAAATGCTGACGCCCTTTCTCGTCTTCCTGTTGGTCCTGATTCAGAATTCGATTCTACTGCAGCATGTTGTTGTCAGATCGATGCGCAAGACAATGAACTTCTACAGTCTTCTCCATCGCACTACAGGAAAATTGCACAGGCCGCAGAAGCTGATCCTGACCGTGGGTGAAGCAGCTGGAACCATTTAGAAGGTCCGCTGGCGACGGACCGTCGAGAGCTTTAGCGCAATCAGTTGAAGAAGAGCAGCAGCGCTTGCTCCCGTGTGTGGGAGGCACGGCCGACAGCTGTGACCGAGCGGTTCTAGGCGCTTCAATCAGGAACCGCGCTGCTGCTACGGTCGCAGGTTCGAATCCTGCCTTGGGCATGGCTGTGTTTGATGTCCTTAGGTTGGTTAGGTTTAAGTAGTTCTATGTCTAGGGGACTGACGACCTCAGATGTTAAGTTCCATAGTCCTTAGAGCCATTTGACCCTTTTTTTGTGGGAGCTACATAGTTTCTTTATCTGTTGCTTGAACATACGCAGAAATCGTTCAGCTTCTCTGTTCGAATGAGGATGAAAAAACGGAGCACTGGTAAGGTGAGTGATAGCATTGGCTGTACAAAATCGTTCAATGTCCCGTAAACTGTGGTCCGTTGTCTGTAACCAATACTTCAGGCAAACCTCCCAAGCAAATAATAGATGAGAAAGCCTGAATGGTACCACGTGACGTAGTCGAGTTCATGGGCACTCCAAACGGATATTTGCTGGAAGCTTCCACAGCAATAAAGCAACGAGTGGTCCAAAAGGAACCAGCAAAGTCAATATTCACTCACTGCCGTGACGATTGAGTCTTTGGCCAAGCTGAAAACGTTTTCGGCAGGGGCGGCAAATTTTCAGCACAAGCGCGACACTGTGACGTCATCCGTCCAATGTGGGCGTCGATGCCCGGCCAAGTACAGCGCCGATGCGCTAAGTCTTTCGAGCGTACGTTTCCCCAATATCCTTGGTGGGGCAATCTCAAGACACATTTTTGCAACATTTTGACATAGGAATAAGCAAACGCGATTGTCCAGATAAATCTTCCAACAAAGTCACACCGTGCTGGACGGAGAGGCTACGCAGCCAAGCAAAATATTCAAGTACAAAATAATTCTGAACGTTTTTCGTTGTTCGAGGCCAAGCAGTAAGGATGTAGTGCAGCAGAAGAATCAAGTCAGGATCAGCTTCTGCGGCCTGTGATGTTCTACAAGTATTGTTTTACGCATAATAAGCATATTTTATCAGTTTTGGTAAACATTTTTGGAATACAGTGATCAATAGATTCTTATATTTTGACTAAAGTTCAGTCTTGATCACACCATTTACGTTTCAATGAGATCTCATTGAAACATAAATGGTGTGATCAAGACTGAACTTTAGTCAAAATATTTTTTATCAGAGTTTTTGGTCTCACCAGACGCTGGGAGAGAGGATCAATTCTTCGAAATTTGGGGGTTTCCATGTATTTAATTCAAGATCCTGCTGGGTTGCTGCGCCGGCATCAGAACCAGATTCTTACTTGTCGATTGCGAGATGGTTCCGCAGATTTTCTGTCGCCAGATCCGCATCCTACAGCTATCTTGCGGCCGACAAGGACGCCCCCAGGTGCCTCTTCGGCACCGCCTGCGGAACCGATGGATCTGAACCCACTGCCTTCGTTGCCGCAGCAGCCCAACTTCCCGGAACTCGTCCCGGCGCCCACTATGGATCCTGCGCCGCCGCCGTCATCGCCGCCTTCTCCGTCTTTCGTTGGACCAGCTGAGGAAGAGCGTGGGCGCCTTTTTGGGGGTTATCCGACCGATGTTCGCCTCAGAGTGCAGGACGGATGTAGAGGAGCCGCCGGGGGGTTCGGCGTCAGTCCCAGTTACGGCTCCCGGCTCTTCACGCAACACAGCTTCTTGTCCCCGCCCAGTCCCCCATCCCCCCACCACAAGCCCTGTTTTTGTAACATGCCTCCCTACACGACACCGGCGCGGCGTATTGTGTGGAGGAAGGTGCACTTCTAAAGCGTCGACTGCACTCCGACCAGCGCAGCTCGTCCCGGCGGAGGTTCGAGTCCTCCCTCGGGCATGGGTGTGTGTGTTTGTCCTTAGAATGATTTAGGTTAAGTTGCGTGTAAGCTTAGGGACTGATGACCTTAGCAGTTAAGTCCCATAGGGTTTCACACACATTTGAATTTTTGAACCAGCGCAGCGCTGCAAAATGGCATCAACAAGGCGCTGACCCGCGAGCCAATGGAAAGAGCGGACTGCGCCACACCTCCAGGAAGACAGAGTTCAGCGCCCCATGTCAACGCTGTCCATCGCTGGTCGTGCCCCAGTTTGGTCGTAGATTTCGAGAGAATCAGTATAGAGTAAATAGGAAGATGATACTTATCCTGCGTTCTGGCAGCAGTGAAAGTGTACGAGGTGTGGCTAGAAAAAAACCGGACTAGTACTGGTGAAACAATAAAACGAATGCAATAAGGCTGAAAGTCGCGTGGCCTGTCACGTGACTCTCGCTCCGCCTACTGCTCGACTTTCATCTGCCTCCTGCACTCAGTCTGCCCGTGGCGTCTGTTTTAAGTAGTTGACGTTTTGTCTGTGCGTCGGAAAATGTTGAGTGTACAGAAAGAACAGCGTGTTAACATCAAATTTTGTTTCAAACTAGGAAAATCTGCAAGTGAAACGTTTGTAATGTTACAATAAGTGTACGGCGATGATTGTTTATCGAGATCACAAGTGTTTGAGTGGTTTAAACGATTTAAAGATGGTCGCGAAGACACCAGTGATGACACTCGCACTGGCAGACCATTGTCAGCAAAAACTGATGCAAACATTGAAAAAATCGGTAAACTTGTTCGACAAGATCGCCGTTTAACAATCAGAGCAGTGTCTGAGTTAACAGGAGTTGACAAGGAAAGTGTTAGGCAGATTCTTCATGAAAGTTTCAACATGAACAACGTGTGTTCAAAAATGGTTCCAAAGTGTCTCACAATTGAACAGAAGGAACGCCGAAGAATGATTTGTTCTGACATCCTGGAAAACATTGAAAGTGATCCCACCTTCTTACAAAATGTTATTACATGCGATGAATCGTGGTTTTTTACTTACGATCCCGAAACTAAACGCCAATCGATGCATTGGAAAACTCCCGGTTCTCCACGACAAAAGAAGCACGAATGTCAAAATCGAAATTCAAGGCAATGATGATTGTTTTTTTTTTTGACATCAAAGGGATTGTGCACATTGATTGGGTACCAGAGGGACAAACAGTGAATCAGCATTACTACATTAGCGTCCTGGCTACCCTACGTGAGCGAGTACGGAGAAAACGGAACGATTTGTGGAGAAAAAAGTCATGGATCCTTCACCAAGACAATGCCCCAGCTCACAGTGCGTTATCAGTGAAGACGTTTTTGGCAAAACACAACATTCCCATCTCAGATCATCCACCCTACTCACCTGATTTGGCCCCCTGTGACTTTTTTCTTTTCCCTAAAGTCAAATCAGCTTTGAAAGGAACTAGATTTGAGACTGTTGAAGCAGTAAAAGAAAAAGCGACGGAAGTAATGTATGGACTTACCGAAAATGATCTGCAGCATTGCTATGAACAGTGGAAAATTCGTATGGAGCGGTGTAGAGACCGAGTAGGAGAGTACATTGAAGGAGATAACATGAAATTGTAAATAATTGTAAATAAATGTTTTTTCCAGCATCAGTCCGGTTTTTTTCTAGCCGCACCTCGTATAATACAAAAGAAGGGTTTCAGCCACAAAGGGTGCAGGCCGAACACAGGAAGAACGTAGATACAGGAAACATCGGTATAACAGTCGTAAATTGTCGTAGCTGTGTTGGGAAAGTACCAGAGCTCCAAGCGCTAATACAAAGCACTGATGCTCAAATCGTTATACGCACTGAAAGCTGGCAAAAGCCGGAGACAAGTTCAGCCGAAATTTTTGCGAAGAACCTAACGGTGTTCCGAAAGGATAGGCTAAACAGGGTTGCCGGTGGAGTCTTTGATGCTGTTAGAAGTAGTTTATCTTGTCACGGAATTGAAGTAGATACTTCCTGTGAGTTAGTATGGGCAACCGGAATAAAATAATGATTGAATCCTTCTACCGACCTCCCAATTCAGATGATACTGTTGCTGAAAGGTTCAAAGAAAACGTGAGTTTGATTTCAAACACGTACCCGACTCATACGATTCTAGTTAGTGGTGACTTTAATTTACTCTCGATATGTTGGCGAAAAACATATTTACCTCCAGAGGTACGCATAAAACACATCCGAAATTGTGCTAAACGCATTCTCTGAAAATTATTTCGAGCGCTTAGTTCATGAGCCCACGCGAAAAGTAAACGGTTGTGAAAACACACTTGACCCCTAAGCAACAAATAATACTGAGTTAATAACGAGCATCAAAACGGATACAGGGATTCGTGAACACAGGGTTGTCGTAGCGAGACTGAATATTGTAACCCCCAAATCCTCCAAAAGTAAACGAAAAGTATACCTATAAAAAAAACAGATAAAAATTCACTGTACGTCTTCATGAGAGACAAACTCAACTCCTTCGAAATTAATAATATAAGTGTAGACTAGACGTGGCGTGAATTCAGAGAAATAGTATCGGCAGAAATTATGAGATATATACCAAATCAATTAACAGATGAACGAGTTGATCCTCTTTGGTACACAAGCAAATCAGAACACTGACGCAGAAACAACGAAAAAAGCATGCCAGATTTCAACAGACGCAATATCCCCAAGACTGGTGTTCTTGTACAGAAGCTCGAAATTTAGCGTGGACTTTAGTGCGAAATGATTATAACAGTTTTCACAATGAAAATTTGTCTCGAAACCTGGTAGAAGATCCAAAGAGGTTCTGGTCATATGTGAAGTATGTTAGCAGCAACAAACAATCAATGCCTTCTCTGCACGATAGCGATGGAGATAGTATTGAAGACAGTTCTGCCAAAGCAGAGTTATTAAACATGGCCTTCCGAAATGCATTCACAGTGGAAGACGAAGTAAATATTCCAAAATTCGAGTCAAGAACAGCAGCCAACATGAGTAGCGTAGAAGTAAATATCCTCGGAGTAGTGAAGCAACTTAAATCACTTAATAAAAGCAAGTCTTCTGGTCCCGACTGTATACCAATTAGGTTCCTTTCAGAGTATGCCGATGTATTAGCTCCAAACTTGACGATCATATAAAACCGATCGTTCGAGGAAAGATCCGTACCCAAAGACTGGAAAGTTGCACAGGTCACACCAATATTCAAGAAAGATAGTAGGACTAATCCTCTTAATTACAGGCCCATATCATTAACGTCTACATGCAGCAGGATTCTAGAACATATATTGTGTTCGAACATTATGAATTACCTCGAAGGAAACGGTCTGTTGACACACAGTCAACATAGGTTCTTGTGAAACACAACTAGCTCTTTATCCGCATGAAGTGTTGAGTGCTACTGACAAGAGATTTCAGATCGATTCCGTATTTCTGGATATCCAGAAGGCTTTTGACACTGAACCACACAAGCGGCATATCGTGAAATTGCGTGGTTATGGAATATCGTCTCAGTTATGTGACAGGATTTGTGATTTCCTGTCAGAGACGTCACAGTTCGTAGTAATTGACGGAAAGTCATCGAGTAAAACAAAAGTGATTTCTGGCGTTCGCCAAGGAAGTGTTATAGGCCCTTTGCTGTTCCTTATTTATATAAATGATTTGGGAGACAATCTGAGCAGCCGTCTTAGGTTGTTTGCAAATAACGCCGTCGTTTATCGACTAATAGTCATCAGAAGATCAAAAGAAACTGCAAAACGACTTAGAAAAGATATTTGAATGATGCGAAAATGGGCAGATGACCCTAAAACGAAAAGTGAATGATCATCCACATGAGTGTTAAAAGAAATCCGTTAAACCTCGGTTCCACGATAAATCAGTAAAATACGAAGGCTGTAAATTCAACTAAATATCTAGGAATTACAATTACAAACAACTTAAATTGGAAGGTTCAAATGGCTCTGAGCACTATGGGACTTAACATCTGTGGTAATCAGTCCCCTAGAACTTAGAACTACTTAAACCTAACTAACCTAAGGACATCACACACATCCATGCCCGAGGCAGGATTCGAACCTGCGACCGTAGCGGTTGCGCGGCTCCAAACTGTAGCGCCTAGAACCGCTCGGCCACTCAGGCAGGCAAATAGGAAGGAACACACAGAAAATGTTGTGGGTAAGGCTAACCAAAGACTGCTGTATATTGACAGGACACTTACAAAATGTAACAGTTCTACTAAGGAGACTGCCTACACTACGCTTGTCCGTCTTCTTTTAGAATACTGCTGCGCGGTGTGGGATCCTTACCAGATAGGACTGACGGAGTACATCGAAAAAGTTCAAAGAAAGGCAGCACGTTTTGTATTACAGCGAAATATGGGACTGTCACAGAAATGACACAGGATTTGGGCAGGACATCATTAAAAGAAAGGCGTTTTTCGTTACAACGGTATCTTCTCACGAAATTCCAGTCACCAACATTTTCCTCCGAATGCGAAAATATTTTGTTGTCAGCGACCCACATAGGGATGAACGATCACCACGACAAAATAAGGGAAATCAGAGCTCCTACGGAAAGATATAGGGTTTCGTTCTTTCCGCGCGCTATACGCGACTGGAATAAAAGAGAATTGTGAAGGTGGTTCGATGAACCCTCTGCCAGGCACTTAAATGTGATTTGCAGAGTATCCGTGTGGATATAGATGTAATTGCCTGTAGGAGGCACAGGAAGGACATCAAACCATCTCGTAACGATTAGTTATGTTTCTTTCCTTTTTAGAAATAAAGTGTGGTACGAATCTGCAAGTGTTAGGTATGATCAGTCTGGATTCTTTCCACCGTCGTCGAAACTTCTCTCCTTCCTCGTCTACGTCGGTGCTGACTGTCACAGTAGCCGAAAGAAGTTTTACCATCATTCCTGCAACATACACCTGAAGCCATTTGCGGACTGTAGGGCCGTCTGCCTTTTCCGGCGAGATGTTGACGTTGAGTAGCATAACACTCGTTTTATGAGTAAATTCTGTCTTTGCCTGCCGTTTCATTGCTAAAGTGCTTAATTTACGCTCTAAATGTTGGTAATTTTATAACAATTTTCCGAGACAGTGTCTTCTTCTCTCACTATATACGAGCATTACAAAACTTACGCGTTAAAATATTGCTTTCCAAAACCTATAAACTTTCACTTGTAAACTGTGTAACTCTGCTGTGCACCGTATACTTGTCGTACGTCCAATCTTTGCTACTACTCGTAAACTATAACTCGTATTTGGCCAGCGGATGTTTTAGGGAGCGGGCAGAGCGGATAGGGTATCTTGCGCGGTAGGTGGGAGGCTGAGGGGACACAAACTCCGCCTTCACGTACTGTAAGTATGCAGTGCAGGCAACAGAAACTTGTGTTTGAAGCTTCCACGAGCTGCTGATAATTGGCTTTCTTTCTGAACTGGAGTAAAAGATAACCCTGGAATGTGCCAAAAACGACATCATGACTCATTTTCCAAAAAAAATCGCAATGAAAATAACGTAACGAAACACCAACAGTGACGTTACGGCTCAACAAGCAATCAGACGACAATGCAGTTACAATCGCGCTAATTGTAAGCTGTCAGCAAACATCTAAAAAGCCACTACGGCACGGAGTCTACAGACGGTTACCGACTGCTACCGATTAGAACAATAAGAGTCCGCGTCGCACGTTACAGTTTCCACTTAGAACTTACTTTGGTCACTTTATTTATTGCCCGTAAACCAGGGCTCGGAAGTACACCCACCCTTTGTGCAGTCGGCCGTGCAGCCAGTAGACGACATTTGGAATTTCCAAGAATATGAGCACTGCAGCATGAGGAGACAGGCTGTGATGGGATTCCCAGGCACACCGAGAACAACATTCCAAATATTTCGTTCCGCAAGAGGTCTGGAATCAACGTTGCTAATGCTTTGTACGAATTACTTAGAAAGCGCCTAGCCCTCCATAAACCCTTTCATTCTTTGGCATCATCCCACAAACAGACTTTCTGGAATATTAAAGGGAACAGGTATTCCTTCCTTGTAGAGGAATTCTTGTTCTTTCTTCCCTTTTTTCTTCTTCCCCGGAACAAAATTTCAAGCTCATTATTCTCTACAAATTCGCTGTAATATCGCGAAGTAAGTAAATTTCTCTTTAAAACGACCTTATCGCTTTAATTCGCGGAAATGAGGTCTTTATTTTCTTAACCAGAACATTTGATTCATAAACACTTCGCAGAATTGCTTAAAAATATCGTTTGTCGCCTTTATCGTTAACGCAAAAAAAATATAGGTTGCCGCATCCAGCAGTAAAGCATGTGGCTACCAATTAATGTAACTAAAACTAATTTGGCATATTGTACTTGAAAGCCTTTTACGTTGGGAGCCATCTAGACAAATTTCATCAATCGTACATGACACGCTATAATTTTCTTCCTTAATTATGCCCTATGTAATCTATTCACTAGTGGTATATCCGAAGCCTGGTATTTAATTACAACAACCTTTCCGGTGTAGGAGTAACACCGAGAAAAGCTAGAATTAACTAGAGGAGTGGCAATGCTCCGGAGCAATATTGAAGCTAACTTGCACTTTCACCGATGCCAGTCCTGAGTATGGGCAGCAAAGCGATACATTCTGATCTATCCTTGTTCTTTGGTGTTTAGCTCACCCGTAGATTGCACCAATTGTTTACCTGCAGATCTGATCTGCAGTGAACACCTGTCACGAAATCACACGCCATGGGTAAGTCAGGTATGTGTAACAGAAATGACGGAAACTTATATTGAAATGGAATTCCAGTTGAGTGGATGGCTTACAGGTGGGAGTAATGATATAACATAGGGAACTATTAAAATCAGTCTGTTTCTGGCCGAAGCGAAACGGTATGTCTGGGGTACAGATGCATGGTAATGTTAGATTAAAGTGACAGTTGACGTCATAGGCATAAAGCACAATCTGCTGTTACCAACGGGGGTAAACATATGTGACTGCAGTGCAGCCACTAATGTAAATCCTGTCAACATAAAGGCAAAGCACAGTTCGTGGGGCCGGGGGTTTAGTGAAGTTGCCAACATAACGACTGAGTGTCTCTCGGTCAGAACCGCCAGTTCCAATCCTCCGAACACAATTGATTCTTGGGTCAGCAAGCGATAACGTGTATTGCGTGCGCCGATCTCTGTTAACAGCCGGCAAGTCGTGAGACTTCCAAGTAATGTGTTACTTCACGGTTTTCCATGCAACAGGAAAGGTATGTAGCAGGAAGAATTCAAATTCTCAAGTGGTACAAGTTGTACTACCCCACCATCTACGCGTTTAGGGGGCCGAGCGGTTCTAGGCGCTACAGTCTGGAACCGCGCGACCGCTACGTCGCAGGTTCGAATCATGCTTCGGGCATGGATGTGTGTGACGTCCTTAGGTTAGTTAGGTTCAAGTAGTTCTAAGTTCTAGGGGACTGATGACCACAGCAGTTAAGTCCCATAGTGCTCAGAGCCATTTGAACCATTTTTGAACGCGTTTAGGTAAATTAACATTTATCCGTATGTAAATCCCCAATGAATACTGCAAACTATGATTTGTTGCTAAAAGATTTTTTTTTATCAACGCCAGTTTATAACTCTACAGACTTCAAAAGGGTGGTGAAATTGTGACACTGTAATTTAATTTTGTGACCGGTTGAGATACGTATGTAATGAAAGTCAAAGTTGTTGTAAGTTTTATTGTTTATTAAAAATCCCCACACAAAATAGGTGGAATAGTTGCTCCAACGTATGAAACGAACATGTTTAATATGTTTAATAACATTCTGTTCACTGACAGATCATCACAAGAGCATGAAACAGTTACAAATAACTAAGGTTAGTGTAGATTGAAGGAACCGGTAGGTGGGTTACTACATTATTAGCACGTTGGTCCGTTTCCATGATCTGACGACAGCGACTGTCAAAATCTGAGTTCGCAAAATTAAGAAGTCCAGAAGGACGTCTTCCTCCTATTCACTAACACCGTAACGTTTACTGAGCACACCGAAGCCGATTGCAGATCTTACAATTTTTTTTTTTTTTTGAAAGCGTTGTTGTGTTTTCCGCCAGTGCTGTTGTCGGCGTCCGCTGTGTCGTGTGAATCCCGAAAAGCTACAAACTTTACTCCATGTTCCAGTTGGAGCTGCAAAGTGAAATGACTACTTCTCACATCGAATTTTACAAGCAAAATTATAAGTGATTCTCTCACTAGCAGTGGACGAAGTGTCACCTTAGTTACTCCTTTCTTCCATCGTAACATTCGTTCCTTCTTCGAGAGCCAATCGTAGCTTTTCACGAGCAGTCAAAACATGGTTCAAATGGCTCTGAGCACTATGGGACTTATCTACAGTGGTCATCAGTCCCCTACAACTTAGAACTACTTAAACCTAACGAACCTAAGGACGTCACACACATCCATGCCCGAGGCAGGATTCGAACCTGCAACCGTAGCAGTCGCGCGGTTCCAGACTGCGCGCCTAGAACCGCTAGACCACCGCGGCCGGCACGAGCAGTCATCTAATGGTAAGTGTCAGACCTGGAACGTCCTTCTAGTTCTCCATAATTTTACGAAACTACTATGTTAGACCAGGCTGACCGATGAAGTCCCCACATTTTCGCTCCCAGAGGCCTACAGGTAAAGAAAGGAATGTGTTTTGGCTCTGTCATATCGGTGCCTTAAAAAAGCGCGTTAGCTTGTAGTTTCTCATGACCGTATTAGGGTTCCTATGTACTCTATAAACATGAGGTGCCAGCGAAGGCATTTGTGGGACGAGAAAGTTGCAATCTCACACGTATAGAGTCCTCATGCTTCTTCTGCCATGTTCTGCCGAGTGCATAGAGCCACAAATACCGGTATTTTTCAGTGAGCCTGCATAGTGTCCACAGGTACTTTGCTCTCCTACTGACAGACTGGCGCCGTCTTCTCTGCATTCTCTGCCCAAGGTTCACTGTTGCCCGACTTCTGAGGCCTGTACTGTGCTTTACTATGCACGCACCATAGAAAAACGCGTTATGAATGTGGGAGAGGTGGTCATTTCGTGCAAAATTCCGAAGACTCCTCTGCAGCCGTCCGGATGGCCGCGGGTTACATGCTGTCCACATTGTGTTGGCTCGCAACGGAACCCCTCTCGTCCTGTCCTACCTGGTGTCGGTGTCACCTTCTACAGCTTCCATTAAGTTAATGGTTGGCTTCGGCTCACTTTGTTATACTGCCTGTCTGTGAAACTGCCAGCCCAGCCAAACATAATCCTCAAGAAATAAAAGCCTACTACATTACTTCATGTATTGACAGTCACCATCCGACATCTTTAATAAGAAGAAAGGATTACACTATTTTCAAATCAAATTAATTCGATCTCCATACCACTCTATGTAATTTGCATCTAAATTATCGATAACATGAAACTCGAAGAAATCATCAGTTTTGCGGTCTTTCAAAGTCACTGGCGCACGATCCAGTCACATTAATGTGACCCATGCGTATGTTCGACACGTCAACATGTAATAACCATCCACAGATGGCAGGTGGCAGTGGTATTGGTGAGTATGTAAAGTGTGTCAGGGGATGCAGAAAACAGTACAGTCTTTGTCGTAATGCACAAATAGGGCGATCTATTTGACGTACAAAAGGGCATGATCTTTGGCGTCCGCGGCAGGGTCGAAGCATTTACGCAGCGCCTTAGCTTGTAAACTGTGCCGTGGTTCTAGTATACCCTACGTAGTAAAAAGGTGCCATCCAAAACTTGCACTGAGACGGCTGTGGTGCACCATGGGCCATAGGGGTGAGTGACAGTTCCACATAAGTATACGGCCGAACAGACGTGCAACTGTTCAACAAATCACTGGCCAGATGAACCAAGGGGCTACCAATTGTGTCACCTCAATGACTGTTCACGAATGTTGGTGCGTATGCGCCTTCTCAGCGAGTGCCTGGTTCCTGCACTCATGGTGACTGCTGTTGGTCGGCGGGATTTGCACGCCAGTACCACAACTGGACATCCAGTACGCGCTGATAGGTGGATTTTTTTAGATGCTGAAACGTCTCTGTGAAGTCGTTTCATGAGACACTTGTCGAATTCGGCACAACTTATTCATTTTACTACCTGATTTTAGCTCAGTTCTTGAGCTCTTCCAGACTGAGCACTCAAATATGGCCTATTGAATATTATATGCGTGTTTCAATGTGGGGTTTCGGTTTTGTTTTGTGGGAAACGCTGAGTTCGTCATCGTCTGCTGGGAGCTGACGATGTTGCTTCTCGTTCGAAGGAGACCACAGGATGACCAACTTAGGTTTCCAATACCTGAACAGAGAGGTTTACCCATTTTAGTAGAAGGCTGTTTTTGTGTGTGAGGTTAGTGACGGAGGACTGCCCCTCTGGTAGCTTCCGCTGCACGGGGAGCTAGGTAATCTCGAAAGAGAAAGGGGCACTCTTCGGTGAATGCTTGGTGAGTACGGATCGCAGCTCTTAAGGGGGTTTCAGGTGATAGGAAGCAGGTTGAGTTAGGACTTCGTTATGTGTAACTGTTGAAATACTTAAGAACTTCACCTTAACTGCAACGTGTGAAGCGAGTTATTTTTACGAAAGTGCCATAATTATGTTGCGTTAAATAGGCGACTTTTGGGTGTTTGAGTTAAAAGTGTGGAAGTTACTTTTTTTCATTTTGAACAGCGATGAAGTACAATTACAAACGGTAAATCCGATTAGGAAAAGCTGGTTAGGATCACTCCAACCGTACGTGATTGTAATACTCTGTCGAAGCAAGTATGATTTTTAATGATTTTTAATCTTATATTTTGTGGAAGTTGCTTTTGTCTTTGTGTGTCGATTTTGTGCCACGTGTTTGGTAATCAATGACCCTTCTGGTCCACCACGGCAGCGCAATAGGCTTTATTTTAACAGTTTGCTTGTTTAATGAGCTATAATTTCTGCAAGAATATCTGTTCTTTCGTGCACTTTCTACAAAGCAGCACAACAGTTTGATTCGGAATGCACCACGTGCTCTTGTTCGGCCTTTTGCAAGCAGCACACGCAGTTAGTATGTTGAATAATTCAAATGGTTCAAATGGCTCTGAGCACTATGGGACTCAACTTCTGAGGTCATTAGTCCCCTAGAACTTAGAACTAGTTAAACCTAACTAACCTAAGGACATCACAAACATCCATGCCCGAGGCAGGATTCGAACCTGCGACCGTAGCGGTCTTGCGGTTCCAGACTGCAGCGCCTTTAACCGCACGGCCACTTCGGCCGGCTTGTTGAATAATTATCGCACAATCTCGTGCATTGGTTAATCCTCTGTCCAGAGTAGTGCATGCGTAGAATCGTAATGCGAATCTCACTGAGATATTTTTATGGTATGAATGCAAGGGAGATGATAGCACCATTGTCTCCCACCCCTGTGTTTCTTCTTGCTGTAGTTAAATTGTGCTCTGTTACATTCTCACATAATTCTTACTTAAACATTTCTAGTCACGCACCAGTTATTTGCAGTTAGGATGTGCAACCAAATACTTAGATAAAATAAATAATCTACGTGAAAGATAAATTCTGTTGTGTTGATCTTACCCACTTACTCCGATCTCCAATCCTGAATTAATCAAGTTGCTTCATGCACGACATGGAGTGCTATTTCTCTGGCAACTTAAAGAACTTTGCATACTTGTAATTAAATTAATAAAGTAATTAAACTAATAATTTTCCAGCTCCGTTCTTTTCTAAATGCTTAGGAAGGGCTTGGGCTGGTGGCGACCCCGAATTTCTGAATTTTTATCATTATTTGTGTGAGAGAAGCAGCTAGAAATGCGAGATAACATATATGGCTCGATGAGAAACGTCGTAAAGATAGTAATACGTTACAATGCATCACGTTTTATGCTCCATTTGACAGGTGGTCGTTGCCGTGTACGGTGTGAAACGTCTAAATGTAAACGCCGTGCGCAATCGCCGGAAGGGTCCAAGCTAGAGGAGGGAATCTTATGCTCTGGGGAATGTTTACGTGGCATTACCTGCGTGATCTCGTCAGTTGGGAAGTCACAATGGATCTACACAAGTCTGTATCATGTTCATCCCTACATGCAGTTTGTTTTCACTCGGGACGATGGCAACTACCAACTGGACAATGCGATGTGTCATACAGCTCACAATGTCGGAGCGCGGTTTGAATAACAGCAGGATGAGTTTACCGTGCTCCCTTGACCACCAAACTGCCCGGATTTCAACGCAGCTGATAATCTGTTGGACCACCTCTATCGGGCTCTACCCACCATGGCTCCTCAGCCGGGAATCCTAGAGCAGCTGGTTGGTTGTTGGTTGGTTGTTTTTGGGGAAGGAGACCAGACAGCGTGGTCATCGGTCTCATCGGATTAGGGAAGGAAGTCGGCCGTGCCCTTTCAGAGGAACCATCCCGGCATTTGTCTGGAATGATTTAGGGAAATCACGGAAAACCTAAATCAGGATGGCCGGACGCGGGATTGAACCGTCGTCCTCCCGAATGCGAGTCCAGTGTCTAACCACTGCGCCACCTCGCTCGGTAGAGCAGCTGGCCACGTCACTAGAGTTGGCAAGGCTCCAGGGCCCCGTTGGTACCCTCCAGAGTTTCACTGACTCTCTTACTGTACGTCTAGTCCGGTCCGCACAGCAAAAGATAGTTATCATGGCTTCTGACAGGTGGTCACATTAATGTGACTATGCTATTTGGATTTACCTGTACGATAAGCTTGTGATAATACGAGGGCGCAGCATAATAGTAAGGCAGGTAGGGTTTCGTAAAGGGATAGATCTTCTTTGAAGTTGCCATAATGCAAGCAGTGATATTAATTTAAACATGCACCAACAGGTTGTAAGGCAAGAGGGCTGGGGCTTATATTAAGGAATCGTTGCTTTATTAATAAATATTTGTTATTTTGGCTATCCATTGATTGATTGGTAAGTGAAGTTTTTGTAACTGATATTTTATGTGGTTGTTAAACAAAATTTTGAAAGCATATGTCATTCAGAACTCGACCCAGACATACCCCTTCCCTTATCACCGGCACAGCGATACCCCATACATGTACGGTTTGCTGCTCTGAAAACTGAAGCTGACGCAGGAGTAACAGAGCTACCATATATAGGAAAAGAGCAGTACAATATCATCACTCATGCAAATTGATTTAAGAAAGAAATTTTACAATTCTAGATTTAAAAAGTTAATGCAGTACCAAAAGGTTAATCATTACGCCACATTTTCAAATATGAAAGATTCTACGGTTCAACGGAACTCTTAAAAATAAGATGTTCAAAACATTTACTACATGAGATTCCTACAAATGGATTAGTATTGTTCAAGACTTTGTTAGACAGTACAGCCACACAGAACTTGATGTAAAGGATAGCAGACTCTTATCTGCAATAAACGAAAAAAGAAATCTTATCTAAATTCAAAGTGAAAGGTTTCTCTACAATTAGCAAACATATGGGTTTTTGAGAAGGGTTATGCAGCAAACAGGCCTACTGATTTATTCAGAAACTTGTAAAGTATAATAAACTAATCGAAGAACATATATTCTTGGAGATTACATTTCAGAGAAGAGAGCAGGGTTTCTTACGTAGCAGAATTGTAGAAAACAAACTATCTATCCAACTCTGTTGTCGAGAAAATTATACGTAAGAGAAAGGCAAAACTTTTGTCAAATGGTTAGCAATGATCATAGCGAATTGCTTTTGAGAGACAATAGTAAGCCTGAGCTTACAAAGAAATAACATGCAGTGTGTGTGTTTGTGTGTGTGCGTGTGTATGTGTGTGTATGTGTGCTGACGAAGCTGTACAGGTTCTGCGAAGGCTGACAAAGCATTCTGCCTCTTTCCTCGCCGCAGTCTTGTCTCTGCATGTAGACAACCTGTGTATGTTACGTCACGTGTATGGCACTATGGATGGTATGGCACACAGTTTATTAACATGTGAATACCTGCACCAGTCATTAAGGGGATACGGAATCACCTATCCCCGCAATGTTAATATATGCCTACTATAGGGAACATTTTCTCACAAACTACTGGAGACAGAGAGGTAAAAATTTTACTGTATGTGCATTCATATGTTACAACAATACTGAAACAACAGTTTATTGTCAAAGTATTTTCTTACAGAGATATTGTACATTTATTTTTAAGTAAATTTTTTCCATCGCTTTTTACTAGACTATCACCCCTAAGTCTTTTGTAAATCAAGTAATTAAAAAATCGTTGTTTCAGTATGTAATAGGGACCTATGTTACTACGTCATAAAAATTTCAGACTTCTAGGTTGACCAGTACCTGAGATAATGTTCCTAGATGAAGTAAAAAGTAAACTTACGGGAAACGGAGAAAGAAGATTAAAACATTCCTGATCCGTAGCTAATACCCCCTTCACAGTCTTCATAATCATCTTCAAGTCTTCTTTTGGCACCCCTCTGCACCTGTCTTGCTTTTTTCACTAATGTCTTGATTATATTATCAGCATGCCTTAGTCTGTGCTGATCTAAAAAGAACATAGCACGTACCATACGGGAACCAACACACATACCCAACTTTTGAAGGACCTGGCATTTAGTTATATTTCCAAGATTGAAGGTTGCCACAGCATCATACACACCAAAATGTAGTGTATTAATTCCGACAAACACTGTTTTTGGGAGACGATGCCATATCACACTATTCAAGCACTCGTTGAGGTTCTGCGTTTTTCCGTGAAGACATTTCATCAGAAGACTTCTGTCAGCCAGATCTCTGAAAATGGGCTTTATTTCTGCCATGATGGCTGATGGTAGACTGTGGTGGTGAATGTATTTCTCTCCTGTTGTTAGTCCCCTATTGTATTTACACCAGCTGTTTTCACCTTTGGGGCACAAACCATGTTGTGGATGCTCATCCGTGGATGCGGTGTGGAAATATAAAGCCCATATAGCTCTCCTCATTTCTTCAAGATTGCCTGTATTTTGCCTGATTGCAAGGCCATAGCAGTTCTGAATGTGGTCTATTATGGAATCAGTCAATCTTCCTCTGCCATCCAAGGTTTTCCCATCATCTAGTTTTTTCCCTTTCATAACTGATTTTAACCTTCTCAGCCTGGCACCCATTCTCTTCTGCACATGTCCTATACATTCAAGTTTGCTTATATTTACACTGTTCCCATATGGTTTGCTTTCCAAAACTTCTTTGAATGCTTTAGAGTCACCATCTCCCAGATATTTGACATAGCGAACATTATACCACTGTGAAGAGCGATGAAAAATTTTCTTCACCCCAGCAACCTCCATGCCACCACTACTACCATAATAATTAGCAATACAGTCATCACTGTGTTCATTTTTCAGCCTGCCTGTGCACCTACAGTATTTAGACATTATTGCAACATCAATAACCTTGCCAGTATCAACACCAGTTGCTGTTACAACACCATTGTTGGAGGTGTGGCCCCTTTTCTGCCACGTGCCATCAAACGCCACTGTGAGGTCACGACTGCCGTCATTTTCTTCCACTGCTTCTTCCACAGCAACCTGCATTGACTTCTGTGCTACATCTTCAACTGCAGATCCTAGTACATAATTGTAAGCATCAAACTTTGAAGGTGCACTTGGAAGATTTAGAACACCACATAGCATATCACCAGCTGCTTTGCCCTTACCAATTGCTCGCAATCCATAAACTAACCTAATATTTACACTATAAAGTTCAGTTTTCTTGTATCCATTATTTACAGTTACTGAAACCGAACTTGGAACCTTACAGCTGTATTTACAAACACTGCATATTAAATTAAACTGGGCAGCCAGGCCAACATGGGATTCTACCTTCAGAGAAACGTTTCCATGACATTTTTTGCAGCACAAACTGTTTTCAAGAGCTTCACACTATATATTCGTATCAATGAGTTCAAAAACTTCATTCCCTCTATCAAGTAAATTATATTTCTCTTCCAAATCTCTTAGTTTTTTATGAGTAGCACTGTTTTCATTTGGTGTAAGTTCGTTCGGCAAATCAGTAATAAGTGGATTCACATTTTCCAACAGTGATGATGATGAACTGCTTTGCTTTGCTAATGAATCATTATTTCTTTTCTTTTGCCAGTTCACACGCTTTTTAAATACTTTTGCTTTAGCTCTAGGCATTTTCACTGCGAAAAATGAAGCACTAAATACGAAATAACTCAACAACAACTACTTTCTTATATCACACTGTTTACAAAACAGTCCCGCCACAAAGTCAAAGAGTAACTTGAGGAAACCAGAGAGAAACATTTTCGGGCAACTAGTGTATAAATAGTCGCTGGAAACCGGGATATTTGAATTCATGTCACTTTAAAGGTACTGCCAAAAAGTTCATGGTCAGCCACGAGAGACGTGTATAACTAAAGCGCAATACCCGATCTCACAAATATATAAAAATAAAATAGTTATAATTGTAGTAGAGCTATGTATGATACGTCATTTTAAAGAGGAAACATGGCAGAATATAATACGCCAATAAAAAAAAATTCGATTTTTTAACCCAAAATCCGATTCCGTATCCCCTTAATACACATAAAAAAAACTTTTTGTGCATGGCATGGTAATCTCTTAATTCTCTTAGTAACTAATAGATCTGAGCTTTTCCAAATAGTTAATGCAGAGGAGGAAATTAGTGATAATAATGCTGCTATACCATCATTGACTACAGGATTTCCGAGGAATGTCATGAAAGATAGCAAGAAGGATAAGAAACTAATTTCTAAGTACCTGAATAGTAAACATCGAACATTCAGCTTTTAGAACGAAGATGTAGAGCACTTGCCGTTAATGCAAAGAAAGTGACAACATATATTAAAGCAATATCAAAATTTAGTTATGTGACGTCACTTACATTTAGAACTGCTATTTGCAATGAGCCCGATTATTGTTTTCAGTAATTATTACTATGAACCTATCATGTAGTTTGAAAACGTTGTTTGTATTTGGTGCACGCCAACGACCTAACGTCGTTGAACACACCGGTTCTCGTTCGTTCACCGAATATAAATAATGTCGGGCGGAACCAGCACTTGGATGGGTAACCGCCTGGGTACCCCAAATCCTGTTGGCTCCTTTCCTTCGACTTTACGCCAAAACGGAGAAGGGGTCGTGGCGTGATGTCCCTGATAACAAGTCTTAGGGAAAAGTCCTGTATTATATTCCAAACGTCTCCGCAGCGTCTTATGAAGTGAGGGTGTGTGACACAGTTGATGATAATTCGTCCATCGGTTGGGGACGTTAAGCCCAGCGTCCTCATTAGTGTTGTTCAAGAGGTGCCGGTGATGTGCCAGCGCCAGTTTCCACTCTCTCCTTTCTCTCATCACCATACAGCACAAACAGGACACCACACTACACACACCCCTTTCAGTCACCTACATTTCCCAGCATGGGCGCCAGCTTTCCAAAATGTCTGTGGGTGTATATCGATGGCAAAACTAGGTATGTGTATGCAGGGCGGTCTTCATATTTTTTAAAATGATTTCCTTTTATTTGTTTGTTGTTAATGTACTACAGAAACTGGCAAAAGGCATATTCTCGGGTACCTTATTTTTTGGCTGAATTCGGTTACCACTATGCTCAGAGTCAGTAACATCCACCTGGCTGACGACGACAAACGCATGACGAACTTTCCCATAGCGACTAGCAACCGTGCTGTTCGAATTCGAAAGTACATTAAAGAAGGTGCGTTCAGTATTGTGTTTAAGTTTTCCACACGAGTCCAGTTAGGTGGCACGTTTGAAAATAGAAAACTTTTCTGCCTGCACAAGAGCGGTTGGTACACGAATCCGGTCAGTAGACCCTCTTCTTTGTATTACTGCATGGCTTACATCTCTTTTTTCTGAAAATGGGAACTTCCTGCTCCCGCGTCCTTCCAAGCCATTGTGTCTCGCAGAAAAAGCAAAACGATGACAATCCAGATAACACGAAAACAACTTCGCTGAAAACGTAAACCACACCGCTTTTATCTGACTGAAACGGAAGAAGAAAACAATCTGCTACAGTACTGAGGTAATGGGCCACAATCGGCTTCCTTCTGTTTCGGTTTATTCTTTGTTTGTGCGCAAGTAGTTATTTTGAAAAAACTGTTGACAACTGGAGTGGGTGAATTGTAGTGTATCGTTTGTAAGAAAAGCAAGTTGAAAAGATGTGATTATATTCACAGTATACTTCCACTGTTATTGTGGGAACTGCCTTTCACTTGGCCAAAGACAGGTAAGAAAGGGGGGGAGTGTGTTGCCTGGCTGCCTTTGCATACTTTTGAAAAAAAGAATTACCACTTTTATTTTCACAAGTCTGTCTTGACCACATATATTTCTTTACTCTTCATGACGGGTTTCGGCTTATCGCCATCATCAGATCTGTTGGAAATATAAATATTGTGTAAGCGACCAGGTTCAATTACTTAAGATTAAATCTATACAAGTCTTAGTCATGCATGAAATATAAAATATTTATAACCATGAACGGCAGCCATGCATACCGTTAAAATATTCTGATATAAATCTTCGTCAAATTAAATATGTGCGGTGCGTGCTACTACTCAGACTGGGTCAGTATTTATACAAAAACCTAATGCCAGCAGAGGGCACTTTAGCCAGAGTACGTAGTAAACAAGTGTCGCCAATATAAAGATTAAAATGCGGTATGCATTGCCTTTAGTTAAAAATTTTTCTCCCTTGGCTAAATGAGCGTCTGTCATTAAAAACATATACTGATATACTACACAGTGTGGTCGGAAATTCCTGTTACAAACTTCTAGGACATGTAGAGGGTAGTGAGTACAGAACATTTTGAATAGGAACTAATGTCCGCAATCTTATCCTTTCAGTTTCATTTCAGATGCGTACCTCGTCAACGACTGCTTAGGGCAAGAGAAACGTCTCAGAGTTCCCTGTCCTGGTATGCAACAGGGTAGACACGATGACGTGTACTACGTCAAACGATTCTCAGATGTCACTTACTGTCCGCTTTACTGTGAGACGGAGTCAATACCTGTGCATCACCGATAGAGGGAACATGGTGCTTTAGACGTTGCGGAATACACAGACATGCTCCTTGTGTATGGCGAAGCTGGAGGTAACGGAAGAGCTGCTAGTAGGCTGTACCACGAACGTTTTCCACACCGTCACACTCCATCGCACAAACTGTTTGCCCAAGTTACACAACGGCTACGAGAAACGTGTACCTTCACCGTGAGGCGGCAGGACTGTGGTGCTGCACGGCGACGCCGCACTCCCGAATTTGAAGAAGGTGCACTGCGTCGCATTGAAGACAGCCCGTCAACGAGTTCGCGAACAATTGCGTGTGCAATGGCTGTTAATCACAGTACCGTCTTGGACGTCTTGCATGAGCAACAATTACATCCGTTCCACTTGCAAAGAGTACACGCTATGGGTTCAGCAGACTTACCACAACGCGTCGTCTTCTGCACATGGTTCCTTCACCGTTGCGTCGATGCGCCCCTGTTTCCACGTAAAGTTCTCTTCACAGATGAATGTATGTTCACAAGGGATTGTGTTCTGAATGCTCGAAATAGCCATGTCTGGGCGGACGAAAACCCTTATGCTACGGCCGGCCGAAGTGGCCGTGCGGTTAAAGGCGCTGCAGTCTGGAACCGCAGGACCGCTATGGTCGCAGGTTCGAATCCTGCCTCGGGCATGGATGTTTGTGATGTCCTTAGGTTAGTTAGGTTTAACTAGTTCTAAGTTCTAGGGGACTAATGACCTCAGCAGTTGAGTCCCATAGTGCTCAGAGCCATTTGAACCTTATGCTACGCATGTTCAGGGATTTCAAGACAGGTTTGGAATTAACGTGAGGGAAGGTACTCTGGACGGTCATATGTTTGGACCGTACCTCCTTCCTTCCAAACTCACGGGTCCCGTATACTTAGTCTTCCTACGACACGTAGTCGACCCGTTCTTGGAAGGTGTGCCATTGGATGTCCGTCAGGGAATGTGGTTTCAGCATGATGGAGCACCACCTCACTTTTCACTGGCTGTTCGGACACGTCTCAACAGACGGTATTGTGAAAGATGGATGGGCCGTGGTGGTTCAACTGCGTGGCCGCCACGATCGCCGGATTGAACACCTATGGACTACTTCTTGTGGGATCGTATGAAGAGCCTAATTTATGAGACACCTGTAGAGACAGAGGAAGATCTGGTGGCACGAGTTCTGGCCGCTGCACAAGACATTGAAGAGACACCATGTGGGTTTGAGATAGTGTACCAGAACATGCTTCGGAGGTACAATGTGTGTAACAACGTTGGTGGTCGCCACATCGAGCCGCTGTTGTAATGCATCGGTACGTTGCGGCTGGTGCCGTAGATCGTGGGTTCTTGTTGTTGTCGACTAATGTAAACCATAAGGTGTAAGTTGTAATGCAAATGCGTAAGTTAAAACGGAACGAGTCGGTATTCTTTTCAAATGGATTGCAACAAGTGTACTGGGTCACGCCTAAGTACATTCCTTACGTGGGTGTGGATGAGATAATCATCTGCATTGAAAGTGTCGTAGAAGGGAAACGATACGTTTTCGGACATGGCTTCGTATTCAGAATTTTATGTACTCACTACCCTCTACATGTCCTAGAAGTTTACCGAGCGAGGTGGTGCGGTGGTTAGACACTGGACTCGCATTCGGGAGGACGACGGTTCAATCCCGCGTCCGGCCATCCTGATTTAGGTTTTCCGTGATTTCCCTAAATCACTCCAGGCAAATGCCGGGATGGTTCCTTTGAAAGGGCGCGGCCGACTTCCTTCCCCATCCTTCCCTAATCCGATGAGACCGATGACCTCGCTGTCTGGTCTCCTTCCCCAAGCAACCAACCAACCAACCTAGAAGTTAGTAACGGGAATTTCCGACCACCCTGTATGCGAAGTTAGACTCATACTTGAAATCCATAAGAAGTATAAATAATATACAATATAGCTCTTAGCCTAGTAAGGTAATATACAACATTTATGAATAACACTATAAAAGTATAAAAAAAATCACAAAATCTTATATCCTAAGGTCAGTCAACACTGAACGAAATCATAATACAACTAGTAAATTAGTGACCCTTAATTATAAATAGAAAATTGATAATCGATATTACATTGGAGTGCAGTATTGCTGGCGAATATGCCTTGTTTTTGTGTGGTTGAGCTCACGGAGGACGGCCCAGTCCCCTCGTCGCCGGCGACCGGCATACGCCAATCCGCTAGGGTGCTCCACGCTAATCAAACTTATAGGTTTCTGAAAATATAAAAGTAAGCATTCAGGTTAAACCTGTTCTGTTCATTCAGCAGTAATTCCGGTTGTTGTTTTCTGTGCACATAAATCTCCATTTATTCCAGCAGGTTCATTAACTGTCCCTTTGGCGCCCTATGCAACACCTTCATATTACTATATATACGTCTCAGCGAATGTCTTTCTCTGTCCAAATGTGTACCGAAAGCACTCTTATTTTGATTATATGTATGTTCTCTAAAACGAGTCTGTAAATCTCTTACTGTGTGACCGACGTCAAATCTATCAAACTACTGCCAGTTACTCTCATAAACACCAGATCCCACATATTTATTGCTGCCGTTGCCAAACTTGTGCCGTAGCTTACAACCAACTGCACCTTTCGTTTGAAACCCACTTTTTATTTTCGTTTTTCCGGTGGCAATTCTTTCTGAAAACGCACCGTTGCATGACATAACCACAAACTTCTTAGCCTCTGGTTCTATTGGCTCCATCCTGTCACCTATGCCACTGTTATAACACCACGGCATCGGCAACTACGACTGAATTGGGCATGTGACCATCGGCACTGGACGTTGGTGAAGTGGCAGATCGTTGCATTGTCTGATGAATCCCTATGCCTTCTACATCATGCCGACGGGAGGGCGCGAATCCATCATCTTCCAAGGCAACAGTTCCTTGACACCTGTACTACAGCAGGGAGACAAGCTGGCGGTGGCTCCATTGTGCTGTGGGGAACACATACGTCAGTATCCATGGGTCCAGTGGAGCTCGAGCAAGGCACCACGACGGCCAAGGTGTATCTTACACTGGTTGCAGGCCACGCACACTCTTTCATGTATCCTGACGATAGAGGCATTTTTCAGCAAGATAATGCGCCGTATCACAAGGCCAGGAGTGTGGTGGAGTGGTTCGAGGAATGCAGTTGAGAGTTCCAATTGATGTGCTGCCCCCCCCCCCCCCCCAATCCCCACATTTGAACTCGATCGAAGACATGTGGGAAGTGATTGAACGTGGCGTCAGAGTTCATCGCCCCCACTCCGGAATTTACGGGAATTAGGTGACTTGGGTGTGCAGATGTGGCGCCAACTCACTCCAGTGACCTACCAAGACCTCATTGCTTCCATGCTACTACGCTTCGCCCCTGTTATACGCTGCAAAGGCGGGCATACCGGCTATTATCTTGGCGGTCATAATGTTCTGGCTCATCAATGTATGTATTCCAGGCACAGTGTAAAGTAATATAACTTAAATACAGGGTGTTACAAAAAGGTACCGCCAAACTTTCAGGAAACATTCCTCACACACAAATAAAGATGTTATGTGGACATGAGTCCGGAAACGCTTAATTTCCATGTTAGCGCTCATTTTAGTTTCGTTCTTCCACCTACGCTCAATGGAGCACGTTATCATGATTTCATACGGGATACTGTACCTGTGCTGCTAGAACATGTGCCTTTACAAGTACGACACAACATGTGGTTCATGCACGATGGAGCTCCTGCACATTTCAGTCGAAGTGTTCGTACGCTTCTCAACAACAGATTCGGTGACCGACGGATTGGTAGAGGCGGACCAATTCCATGGCCTCCACGCTCTCCTGACCTCAACCCTCTTGAAAGTTCGTGTCTACGCAACCCCGCTACGAAATGTAGAGACTCTTCGTGCTCGTATTGTGGACGGCTCTGATACACTACGCCATTCCCCAGGGCTGCATCAGCGCATCAGGGATTCTATGCGACGGAGGGTGGATGCATGTATCCTCGCTAACGGAGGACATTTTGAACATTTCCTGTAACAAAGTATTTGAAGTCACGCTGGTACGTTCTGTTGCTGTGTGTTTCCATTCCATGATTAATGTGATTTGAAGAGAAGCAATAAAATGAGCTCTAACATGGAAAGTAAGCGTTTCGGGACACATGTCCACATAACATATTTTTTTCTTTGTGTGTGAGGAATGTTTCCTGAAAGTTTGGCCGTACCTTTTTGTAACACCCTGTATAGGAACACTTTACTTCGTCCGTCCGCAGCTCGTGGTCTTACAGTAGCGTTCTCGCTTCCCGAGCACGGCGTCCCGGGTTCGTTTCCTGGCGGGGTCAGGGATTTTCACCTGCCTTGAGATGACTGGGTGTTATTGTGTCGTCTTCATAACAATTATTCATCCCCATTACGGTCGGAGGAAGGCAATGGCGAACCACCTCTGCTGGGACCTTGCCTAGTACGGCGGTGTGGGTCTCCCGCATCGTCTCCCGCGCTCTGTCAAGGAGTATGGGACATCATCATCACCATCATCATCATCATCATCATTACCTCGTCCACTGAAAACCAGCTTGGTAAAATGTTACGATTCAGACAACTTGAGAGATTTTCGTGAACCGGACATATGAGCGTCACTGAGTCGGACGTGGGTGCTGGTTGGCAGTTACGTCATGGAGAGGGCCGCCGACGCGCCGCCAACGCGCCGCCGCCCGCCCGCTCTCGCCGGCTTCGTGTCCGTAACGGTCCGCGTCGGTTTTTGCCCCATTGTCTGCGCGATTCGTTTGCGGCGCCACCCGCCTCATCAATTCCGATTAGCAGGGCAGGCGAGAGGCCGCTCGCTGCCTTAAACGCAGCCGCGGGCCGCGAAACCGAGAAATGCCCATTTTAGTAAAATAAATGAATTTTCAGGCCCGCTCTCCGCCACCGCCGAAAAATACGTCAGGGTCTTTCTTTGTTCTCTCCGGCACGTCCATGCGCTGCCGAGAGGTATTCATAAGAAACGACGCGAGCGGGCAATTAGTCGAACGAACGGTGACAGTGAATAGGTCGTAGTTTTAGATTTGTGTGACGTTTGCGACATTCCTCAAAAAAACGTTCACCAATTAGACAAAAGACCATACAAAAAAATTCATCGAAAATATGAATCAACGCAGCTAGTCTTCGAGAAATCATATAAAGGTAATATTTCACTCTGCATGTTTTATTTAGTAGACTGTATTCTCAATGAATTATTTCCTTCTCATTTTGGAATGTCTTAATCTAAGTCAGCGAACACCTCATTGTCTTACAAGGAAAATGTAAATCAAACAGGCCACCGATTTCGCTCGTGTTTCGCTGGTTGTTGTTCGTAGTTACACGTAACAGATATTGTTCTAGTACGATTCTCTGCTCACGTTTTCGACAGACTGAAGTTGCACATTTTACGAGGTGTTTGTACTTCGGACACTTTATCGTATCTTATATGGATATTGTGTCTGTTCTCTCGGACATGTCCAAAAGAACAGACACCACATCCATATAAGTATATAGTTCTGGCAATACCGGCCCTGACCTCCTTCTTCTGTGCGGATGCACACATATTCTCCGAACTCTTATGGGACTTGGTAAGAATGTCTTCCACGAGTAATGAGTGCGTTGGGGTGGGACGCTACGAATGTAGTGTGTGGGCATACAAGGTGAGAATGTGGGCCTCGCGGGAGACGTGCCGGAGATAGTCCATGCAGACGCACTATCCTCTGTGTCCTCAGTGGCTCAGATGGATGCCGGCGCGGTAGCACAGCGCGTTCGGTCAGAGGGACGCCGGCACGGTAGCTCAGCGTGTTCGATCAGACGGTTAGCTGCCCTCTGTAATTAAAAAACTGAGTTAATGGATTAACGACGAACTGAAACGGATGTCTTGCGGCCCCGAGCACATGCAACGAACGAAAACGAACAAAACAAAAAAAGAAGAATACGAGGGTTAGCTGCCCTCTCTAATAAAAACAGTGAGTTAATCAATCGACAATGAACTTAAACGGATGTCTTAAGACGTCCGCCACGAGCAGATTCAACGAACAGAAGCGAACAAAATAAGATTTTTTTTAAAAAAAAAAAGATGGATAGAGCGTCTGCCATGGAAGCAGGAGATCCCGGGTTCCAGTTCCGGTCGGGGCACACATTTTCACCTGTACCTGTTGATGTATATCAACGCCCGTCAACAGCTGAAGGTGTTAATATAATTCTAACTTCTTTATCGTTTCAGTTGACAGTTAGGTTCAAATGGTGCAAATGGCTCTGAGCACTATGGGACTTAACATCTATGGTCATCAATCCCCTAGAACTTAGAACTACTTAAACCTAACTAACCTAAGAACAGCACACAACACCCAGCCATCACGAGGCAGAGAAAATCCCTGACCCCGCCGGGAATCGAACCCGGGAACCCGGGCGTGGGAAGCGAGAACGCTACCGCACGACCACGAGATGCGGGCTGACAGGGAAAAAGGACGACGACCTATATTGTTTCTCATATATGAAAACGACATTCCGTCTAATACACAACAGTTAGAAGCAATTCTTCCTGCAGGTGCAGAAGCTCGTAGCGTCTTTGTTTTGCGTTTTGGTATTCCGGCTATTATGGGTTTATTTATCGATTGTCATTTTTATTTCTAGTTCACTGTTGATGTATGAGTTTATATGGAAATACTGGAGCTGTAGACGCTATAAAATGAAGCGCCGAGTGCAAAAATCGGAAAATTTCCGGCACGTTCTTGTGTTTCGGTTCAAAAGAGGTGTCAACAGCTGTGGAGGTGGCCAGAAACATTTGCACGCCGTGTAAGGGAATAGTGGTACTGGGCAGAGCACGGCAAGAAAGTGGTTTTCTCGTTTTAAGGAAGATCGTTTTGACACTAGTGATTCTGCACGATCACGAAGACCCTCGGGGTTCGATGAAGATGATTTAACGTACCAGCCCACAGTGATCTATTTCTGTGTACTCGAGAACTGGCAAATGTAAACCATGCGGCATTTGCAAGCAGTGGGGTAGGTTGAAAAACCGGGTGTATGGGTACCGACAGCTCTAAGCCAAAATAACAAAAATCAGCGGGTAGCCGTATGTACATCTCTACTTGCTGATCATCATCTGGCTTGTGAATAACAGTGACCAATCCTATCCTGCACCATTAAAAGTCACGAGAGATGTTGTCTTTATGCTAACATAAGGAAAAGAAAGGAATGGTTGAGCCCAAACAAAGCAGCAACTCCTCGTATAAAGACCTACGCGTATCCACAAAAAAATAATATTATGCATCTGGTGGGTCAGCGACAGTGTGGTGTACTACGAATTGCTTCCCCGAGGTGTAAACATCACTGCTGACATTTATTGTCAATAACTGACAATCTTGTAGAGGCAATCCAAGAACAACGACCAGGATGACTGCGTCACGTTATGTCGCTCCACGATAACACCCGTATCCATTCTGCTGGGCTCATAAAAATCACTATACACGAGTTGTGTTGGGAGGTCATTCCGCACCGGTCTTGTTCACCTTATCCTGGTCCTCAGATTTTTGCGTTTCCGCTATCGATCGCTAGCGAACTTCATTTGCAGATGAAAATGCGCTGTGAACGTGGCTCGAGAGTTCTACGGCTCAAAACCAAGTGATTTCTACAGTCGCGGTTTCTAAAACATATCCCAGCATTGGCAGACTGTTGTAAATAATGAAGGTGATTATATTATTGACGACTAAAACATCTGCTATGTTTATCTGAAAAACGCTACGGACTTAGGAACCAACCAAGATACATACATCAACAGCTGAAACTTCAAATAATATTATTGAGCGATTTTCTGCAATTGGTCTCAATTTCAATTTCAGAAATACACAAAATGTTCAGTTCTTCACATCTAGAGGTACTGCATAAACGATAACACATGTTGATCAAAACTTTACTACGGTGTAAACAGCAAAAAATTTAGGTCTCTATACTGAAAATTTAAACTCGAAAAAAAAAAAAACACGCTTTCTAACTCCGAAACAACTTCGATTAGCCACAGTTTTACTTCAAATAATTTCAGATCTTGGGAAGAGACAGGTCAGTAAGTTAACATACTTGTATTTTACCTGTTTCCGTTCAGTAATTTCACGTGGAATAATGTTCTGGGATACTCATGTGTAAGAAACAAAGTGTTCATTGTACCGAAACGGTTCAAATGGCTCTGAGCACTATGGGACTTAACTTCTGAGGTCATCAGCCCCCTAGAACTTAGAACTACTTAAACCTAACTAACCTAAGAACATCACACACATCCATGTCCGAGGCAGGATTCGAACCTGCGACCGTAGCAGCAGCGCGGTTCCGGACTGAAGCGACTAGAACCGCTCTGCCACAACGGCCGGCTTTTCATTGTTCAAAAACATGCTATTAGAATAGTATGTGGTCTTCACTTAAAACTTTAAGTCGTCTGCTCAAAAGTGAGCTAGCTGACTCCTGTTTCACTCTATATTAACACTTCCTCGGGAAATTTGTTGTGAATAATTCATTACAGTTCAAAAGGAACAATGCTGTACATAATTACTACACTAGAAGAAAAAATGACTCTCATTACTCCGCACGGAGATTGTCTTTAGCAAAAAAATGGACGCATAGGGCTCCCACCAAAATTTTTGACGTCTTACCCAATGATAAAAAGTGTCTGTCAGACAGCAAAGATAAATTTGAAAACAAACTGGAAACTCCTTGACGAATTCTTCTATTCTGTAGAAGAGTCTACATTTTTGTACCCGTGAAAGGTGATGGGCAGGAATGACTAATTCACGTCTGTATTAAAAGAAGGAAAGACACTGCTCAACTTGTAATCTAGTTACATATGAAGAGGAATGTGCAGAAAGCTTCAAACCTGTAATATGTAAATGTTATCTACAGAGTGAATGAACAGATAGATTGCTAAGGTGCGATAACAGATTTCTATCGGAGGATTCAAAACGAACGTAATAATAAAGTTTAACTGCTGTTGGGGCTGGAAGTATGTAGCAATACAAACTGTAACAGGAATTAAATGATATGTAAAACTGAATAGTACCTGTGTAAAACAAGGAATAAAATACTTCAGTATGCAGTTTTAATTCGAAGTAGTTATCTCAGCTGAACATGAAGATATATTACGTTTTACAATAAATACGTTTTACAGTCAGGAATTCCGGTAAATTAATATCGTTATTTATCACCTTAAGGAATATGAATACTAGTTTACTGATAGTACTCTTTAGTTTGATGTTAGATCTATAGCCGGCCGGAGTGGCCGTGCGGTTCTAGGCGCTACAGTCTGGAGCCGAGCGACCGCTACGGTCGCAGGGTCGAATCCTGCCTCGGGCATGTGTGTGATGTCCTTTGGTTAGTTAGGTTTAATTAGTTGTAAGATTTAGGCGACTGCAGACTTCAGAAGTTAAGTCGCATAGTGCTCAGAGCCATTTTTTTGTTAGATGTATAAATTCGTTTTTGTATGACCAGAAGTACAAACAGCGGAGGACAGTTGACAGCAGAATTCAGAGGTGTTACCTGAGATATTACAGTGACGATTGCGGCGTAGTTTCTAGAGCCGACGTTCTGCTGTTCTAAAGTATAAATATCGCTGATATTGTGCTAAATTGATGAGGGTGGCATTGTCGATTGAAATATTCTCTAAACTAGAAAATAAAAACTTTGGGAAAACATTGACGCTTCACAGTTTGAATAAAATACGGTAAACAAATCTTTATTTGATTTCTAAAGGAGCTGAATGGGAAGATGTCGGATTACGCCTAATATCAGGATCACGTTGTATAGCAGTGGACAACGGCTTAGTATTAGTATTAATGGTAGATCGTCTGTTTAGTACACGGTACAAATTAACCATTGCAAGCTGCGTTGACACAAACCGTATTTATGTGTAATTGAAGGCGAGAGATTTGGGTGACACCTCTGTCGCTATGAAACTAAGTAATAATTTTGAGAATAGACGATTGCAGCACACGAACACTGTTTAAACCTCAGTAAAGATATCTGTCTCTCCAAGTCAAGCACTTAACATTTGACACTGCTCAACAAATTGACACAATGGGCTGGAATGTGAATCGAACTCTTTTTGTCCCCTTTTTACATGTAATCCTACTACTAATTCGTGCGGTTCTAGGCGCTACAGTCTGGAGCCGAGCGGCCACTAAGGTCGCAGGTTCGAATCCTGCCTCGGGTATGGATGTGTGTGATGTCCTTAGGTTAGTTAGGTTTAATTAATTCTAAGTTCTAGGCGACTGATGACCTCAGAAGTTAAGTCGCATAGTGCTCATAACCATTTGAACTACTAATTACGTCCTGCGGAATCACATCACGCTCCGTCGTAACGCTGCAACGTGTCAGTACTAATCCACTACATATACAGTCATTTAAAAGCTTTGCAATATTCCAACTCTGAATGATTGTGTATGGTAGATAAATAGCTGTCAGCTAAGGCGGTGACATACCTCTTGCGCGTACAATGCGCCTCGTCTCTGAAGCTGGGCGTTCGCTCCATTCAAATCTTTTAAAGGTCCCCTAGAACTTTAAAATATTTCGTTACTTGAACTCGAAACACTTAATCCAACACTGCAGTGAGTAAATTAAAACTGAAGCTTCCTTTACTCAATAACACAGGGAACGTATTCGTATCGATACTTCAGGTACTCCAGACACTACATAAGTAATTGCTAGGCAACGACAGACGACGTTTCTGGCAACATAGTATTGTTAGCATGTCCTGAGATCTACATTACACAGCAGAGCTAGTAACTACAGAGCTCTCCACTGTTTAGCAACGTCGATAGCAATGATTAAATGAATGCTGTTATAAAACTTTAAATAGTGTAAATGTATGTACAACGAGATAACCATGTTTTGCGACTGAAAGATAAATAGTTCAGATGACGCTGAGCACCATGGGACTTAACATGTGAGGTCATCCGTCCCCTATAACTTAGAACTACTTAAACCTAACTAACCTACGGACATCACACACATCCATGCCCGAGGCAGGATTCAAACCTGCTACAGTAGCGGTCGCGCGGTTCTAGACTGAAGAGCCTAGAACCGCTCGCTCACAGCGGCCAGCACTGAAAGATATCCAGCAGTATATAAATGATGAAACCAACCGAATAACTAATAAACTCCCAATGGATTTAAGAGCTATGGATACTCCAAGGGATTAATTCAGTTTCTTTAAGCAACAGCAGAGGAAAAGTCTTTGATCACGATGGCAACTCGACTCACCCTACAATAATCACAGTCAGTATGTTTGTGTAACACGCAACCAAGGAAGATCTGTTGTCATTGTGAACAAAGCAGTTAATTTAAAAGCATCAATGATACCTTTCGTCTTTTATTACTACATGTTACTGGTAACATCGGCTACGCAAAATATATCATTAACGATTCCCTAACTCCCAACAATGACCCCGCAAGTAGGGACTACGTTTGCTTGCCTGCAAGAAGTATCAAACACAAAATTTAATAAAATACCAATACATATATTGGATATATCATACAATAATCAGAGTAAATATCATTGAAACACTGCTAAAAGGAAGTGCAAACTGATTGATCATCCTGGCTAGGGAGCGGAACGGCGCTGTGAGATGTAATAACAAAGAATTTAGCAATAATTCACATTTATTTTCTCGTTAACAGTAACACACAGACACAGAAGTTGAAATACAGTTACTTGGGGTGCCAGCGCGTGCATCCACACACGGCACATTATACAGCGCATTATCTGGACCGTTACATGTGGGACATGACTGCTAAATTATTGGATACGATTTCTCAAGATCATAGACACCACGTTTACATTGGTCACTCACACAACGAAAGATAGGATTTAGAAAAAAGTTTCCCTATTCCACATATAAGCTCAATGGGTGAGACTGCCTTTAACGGTCAATTTAGAGAACAAAGTCCACTTCTCAAATTCCGTACAACGCGGTAAGTTTCTAAATAAGTTTACAAAACAAGAACACATCTATTCCGTCATGAAACTGAGGCTTCAGTTCGAACACGAGAGGTGTTTACGTCGAACTGGAGCCTCATGGTGTACACAGAAACACACGTGGTGCACCAGAGTACGGGCTACTAATACCGTGGGAATGAAATACTAATTGGACGGTAAATTAAATAAAATTTAGCACAAGCATTCCACAAAGCACATAACACATTCACACATAATACGTTAAAGTAACTAAAGCTGTACATCATGTGGGGGCACCGTTGGTCCACGCCAAGTTACTGTTGCACAAAAAATCTCATCGAATAAACTGAATATTAGTGAAACTAACACCGTTACCTGACTGACTTAGTTGGTGCGGCATGATTATCAATGCTGCGCATCAAAGTAACTACCGGAAAATGAAACAAAGCTCTCACACGTTTCAACTCAGCAAACAGAGATGCTAATGAGAGCATCCTTACTCACCGGCGTCCCAGGGAGTCCACACACTGTGGCCGGAAGGCGAGAGCGTAAGCGGTTTCTACCTGTACCAACATGACACTGGGTGCTGACCAGTGGCCACTAATGCCTCTCTGACCCAACATAGCCGTATTCGAAGGTCTACACAGTGGTTGGCTACACTGCTCTACACATTCATGGAACCATGTAGCTGCTCACATGGAGCCGTTACAAGCTTATACGACATTCTAGCAGCGAATAATTGTGTATGATTAATAAATAGCTGGCAGTTATATCAACAGACCATACAGTACCTCCTGCGGGTACAATGAACCTCGTCTCTGATGTTGGGCATTCACTTGGTTCGAAGCTTTTGTATTTCTCCAAGAACTTTAAAACATTTCGTTAGTTGTCCCGAAACACAAAATTCAACACTGCAGTACTTGAATAAAAACTGAAACTTCTTTTACTCAATAACACACAGTACATACTCGTACCGACACTTCAAGAACTAGAGAGAATACGGGAGTAATTGCTAGGAAACGGAAAACGACACTTCAGGCAACGTGTATTGTTGTTAACATGGTCTGAGATGTACATTATACAACAAAGCCGGTAACTGTAGAGCTCTTCACTATTTAGCAACGTCGATAGCGATGCAAAAAACTGTGAATAATTTAAATGTACACTAATGGACATTAAAATTGCTACACCACGAAAATGTGCTACAGACGCGAAATTTAACCGACAGGAAAAAGATGCTGTGATGTGGAAATGATTAGCTTTTCAGAGCATTCACACAAGGCTGGCGCCGGTGGCGACACCTACAGCGTGCTGACATGAAGAAAGTTTCCAACCAATTTCTCATACACAAACAGTAGACCGGCGTTGCCTGGTGAAACGTTGTTATGATGCCTCGTGTAAGGAGGAGAAATGCGTACCATCACGTTTCCGACTTTGATAAAGGTCGGATTGTAGCCTATCGCGATTGCGGTTTATCGAATCGCGACATTACTGCTCGCGTTGGTCGAGATTCAATGACTGTTAGCAGAATATGGGAATCGGTGGGTTCAGGAGGGTAATACGGATCGCCGTGCTGGATCCCAACGGCCTCGTATCACTAGCAGTCGAGATGACAGGCATCTTATCCGCATAGCTCGTCACAATACGCCAGTCACTACTCTTGATGAACTTTGGTATCGTGTTGAAGGTGCATGGGCAGCTGTACCTGTACATGCCATCCAAGCTTTGTTTGGCTGAATGCTGAGGCGTATCAAGGCCGTTATCACGGCCAGAGGTGGTTGTTCTATGTACTGATTTCTCAGGATTTATGCACCAATATTGCGTGAAAATGTAATCACATGTCAGTTCTAGTATAATATATTTGTCCAATGAATACCCGTTTATCATCTGCAGTTCTTCTTGGTGTAGCAATTTTAATGGCCAGTAGTATATGTTTTTATTGTATTTTTTGTGGTTGCACCCTTTTTAAATTTTTATATTCTTATGTTTCGTTCTTATATCAGTACTTTATTCTAATATTTTATTCTTTAGGAAGATTTGGTGCATTGGATGATACTGCCCATAAAAACGTTAGAAACACAGAAACTGCGAACATCACGAACGTAGCGCAAAGGCAGGTTTGCCACAGAGACATTTCTTCGTACGAATGTCACTCGGAAAAGAAACGTCGTTACCGTTGACGATGATTTTACGCACTGGCAATAGTTTCGCTGCAAACTACGCTTAACGGTCACGTGTCCGAAAATTATAGCTTGCAATTCGTTATGAATCAAGATATTCTACAGTAATTTCACCCAAAACAATTTCAAATAATTTTTCCACTCATTTATTGGCTCTTTTTTCTCTTTTCTTTTTTTTAAATTTATTCACCAGACATACTACTTACAGACGAGTAAGAGGACAGCGTTGTTTCAGTATAAATTGAAAAAACTTCATGTAGTAATTTTTACAGACATAGGTGGGTAAACAAAAACCAAAAATGCAAATAACGATCTGGTTTCGAACACGGTGCAGAAAATCGTGTAACGGCGGTCTTCCTTGCAGAGTGAGAGAGAGTGAGAGAGAGAGAGAGAGAGAGAGAGAGGAAACCCTACTACATGAGTAAAATGTTGCAGGTAATATGAAAAAAGCAGCAAAAAACTGTATTGTTTAAAAATAAAATAATATATTCTTCATAAAGTAAAATAATTCTGGAACACGTAAATATACGTTTTCAGCATCACTTTTTTTACATAGGTGATGTAACAGATATTAGACATAAACTGTCAGCACGAAACAAAACGACAACGGACTACGTCCCTCTTTCTATGCACGTTCCTCGCCGATCCTGTTGTACCACGTATTGGTGCCACCTACGTCTTCACGTATGATAGTGGATCCTCTCCCCTGTTCTGGTCCTTTTTTGGTAAGAATAATTATAGGTAGTAATTAAATTCTCCCACCAGATACACCACAGCTGGGTGGGATTTCAAGCCATGCATTTCCTGAAAAAATTGTCTAAAATATTTGCTATCTCGGATCTTAGAAAATCAAAGACCGTCGTTCTTGTAGTAAGGCCCAAACGTCTAGCACATTCTTGCTGCGCTGTCATAAAGGTCAAGTACAGTCAGACTCCGAATCCAAATCACTGCGTCGGTCTTCATGTCATATCTGGGAGAAGTAGCATCTGTGGTTCAATATCCTGCGGCACCACCAGAAGGAGGAAGACGAACATTTTTCGTGCCATACAGCACACTGCCGCCGAAGGTCTCCATATCAGGCGACGTTGATCTGCGTCTGTAAAATTGCACCTAGGTTACAGTGGCGTATGCGTCACGTGAGCTGTATGTAACCTGGAGCGTTTCAGTATTTCCCATTTACAACCTCATATTACAGTGTGCGCGTGCCCATATCGATGTGTACTTGGTGGACACTGTACGCCGTACCACTGACTACGTCACTGCCGACTGCCGCCTCTATACGGCATTATTCGGCTGTCCTCGAGCAAAGATGTGATATATATATCACGTGATGTTGCCGTCCTAGTAGTCTGTAGTTCGATTTGTACATAACTGTGCCCTGCAAAAAATATTCGTATGTGGGCAAGTGGTGCTGAGTTGTGAGGCACCACTACCAATGCCAAAAGAGGAAATGGTCCAAATCTTCTATCAAGGTGCTAGTCAGACTTGTGTGGTATCGTGTCTGTATCTTAATAATCGTGGTTAAGTAAATCACCATTGCTCAGTCGCGGACGCGGAATAGCCCAAGACTTCCACGCCCACTACGGAGGATGATGGTTGCATATACGACTTTAAAAAGCAGCCCTGTGCTCAAAAAATATCCTAATGCCGCCAGGATTCGGCGCGCCAACGCTACCGGCATCGGGAGGGCTTGGGCTAGCTGGGCTATGCGAGAAGACAGGTAGATGTTGTCTAAGATGACTCGTATCATGTCTACCCACTGGGCAACCCCTTGTTACACTGTTTATTCCCTAAAAGACACATACCGTACCTCGAAATCTTTAACCGTCGTTTTCTCAGGAACATTGGATTCAAATGGTCCAAATGGCTCTAAGCACTAAGCACTATGGCACTTAACATCTGAGATCATCAATCCCCTAGACTTAGAACTACTTAAACCTAACTAACCTAAGGACATCAAACACATCCATGCCCGAGGCAGGATTCGAACCTGGGACCGTAGGAGCAGCGCGGTTCCGGCCTGAAGCGTCTAGAACCACTCGGCCACAACGGCCGGCGGAACAGTAATCCTCGAATAAGCCGAGACACGTGTGTATTTATTCTGACCCCTCTTCTACCGAACGAAGTTTCCGGAAAGTCGGGTTGTGGCACTTGCCGTTTAGACCACGTAAGCTGCCTGTCATACGAGGTCAAGAATGTTGGCCTGTCGGCAGACCTTTTCGACTACTTCCTGCGGCAGGAGACGCGTGTTGTCAGAGCGACAGTGGCGCTGTAGTTTGTCGCACGGCCGCTTGTCTGGCGGGCGCGCCCTGGATGAGCCGCGGTGGACGCTGCAAGAAGCGGACAGCCCGCCGTGCTCAGCATACCTGAACGGAACCAGCCCGGCTGGCCGCGCCGCGGGCACGTGCACGCAGCGGCCAGCGGCCAGCGGCGCCACACAAAAAGTCCCTCTGCTTTTCCCCGCTCTGTGCCGCGGCCTGCTGGTCTCTTTGGACGCGCTGCCGCCATTGTCTCCTAGCGGCCACGCCCTGCAGGCGGACAGGGCCGCGTGTCCTTTCTCTGTTCCGGCCGCCGCGACGCGCCGTGCTCTACAGTCCTCTGGAAGGACCAGTGGGGGACGGGGGGAGAGAGGCGCTCAAAGAATGAACGGTAATGGGCCCAGACGCACCGATGATCGCCTCGCGCAGTCGTGACCGCCGCGTCTTCTTTATGCTCTTGTTCTCTCCGAGGCGTTCGAGGCGCACGGCGCGCTCGCCTTCGTGCCACAAGAACTGGATCCAATTTAGAATTCACTTTTCCCGCTCATCACGCGGACTCGTTTTGTTACCCTCAGCTGGACAGCTGTGCGGGGCGACGTCCATTAACCTCTAGTGACCCTACCGATCCAAGTGGCGCAGTGCCGAGACAATGGACTCGCAGTCGGAAGGAAGGCATTTGTAGTGTTCTGGCGGTATAAATACTGAGTGACGAAAGAAGGGTGTTCCCTTTCCCATAGGCATAACCGTCCCGTGAAATATTGGGAGTGTGGTCGTGTAGGAAGGGGGGGGGGGGATGGGGGCAGGCAGCCGCTTCCATAGTTTTTTGGAAAGCAGTTTCAATTTCTTCAGCCTTAGTTCACAAGAAATTACACTGTTGAACGAATACCTAGACCCAGTTCGTCATTTGTGTGCTCATGTTGTCCATAGTTGTTTTATAAATGCAGAGTGTATTTTTGTTTTGTCGTTTACAAGAAAGTGCGTGTTCCTCTCACCAGAGGCCATTCATTCTACTGAAGTAAAGCTTCATCAGTGGTCTGTGGTTACAAGGTATTTACAATCTGATTTGTTTTTTAGATCGAACAACAGTTCATTAACAAACTGTTGGTTTTTATTTACGATAGTTTCTGCTTGGTTCAAATGGTTCAAATGGCTCTGGGCATTATGGGACTTAACATCTGAGGTCACCACTCCCCTAGAACTTAGAACTACTTAAACCTAACTAACCTAAGGACATCACACACATCCATGCCTGAGGCAGTATTCGAACCTGCTACCGTAGCAGTCGTGTGGTTCCAGACTGAAGCGCCTAGAACCGCTCGGCTACTGTGGCCGGCTTTATGCTTGGTTTTTCACCTACATCAGGAACTTACGTCTGTCAGCGCGTTTTTGGTTTCTTTCTTCGTTAGCCATTGGTAATTGTGCAGAATTATATATTTTTGACCTTTAACACAGGACAATTTCATACACCGTAGTTACCTGTTCATTCGTATACTTCTAAGTGTATCGTGTTCTGTACTGTGCCCAACATTGCCACTAGTTTTTCCTTGATCTATTTCTTTTTTTTCTCTCTTTGTAGTTCATTATATGTGTGTTGCTCGAATACTACTTCTTCATTTCTTCTACATACTATATAAATACACAGCAACATAATTAAATACGAGGGCTATTCGGAAAGTAAGGTCCGATCGGGAGCGAAATGGAAACCACAGTGAATATCCGATGAAGCTTTGAACAGATGTATTGGACAGTGTCTCTAGCATGCCCGTCGATAGCGTCATGTCGCTCTTTTCATTTCCGAGCGCACAGTGAGCACTTACAGATTCCTAGAAGATAGTGTCTCGCGCCAAGTATGAGTGCCTGGTTAGAGTTTTCACCTAATGTGATGCAGCCCACATAATATAACTGTCATGTGTTTCCTTCCTTGTGACAATTCTCGGCCGCACTCTACAGGGACAATGAAGCTGCTCATGCAGCATTTTCGGTGGGAAGTGTTTGATTACCCACGATACAGCCCGTAATCGGCTCCCCCTGAGTTTCATCTCTGCTAACATGAACCGCCGGCCATAAAGACGACATTTTGGCACGGTCTACAAGTTGCAGACCAACGTAGAGAATTGGTGGAAACCACTGGCGGCTGCCTTCTGCGACGAGGACATGTGAAAGTTGGAACAACGCTTCGAAAAATGTCTAACTCGGAGCGGCGACTATGTGGAGAAGTAGCAGGAAACTGTAATTGACTGTTACAAATAAAAAGTTTTTGATTTTCGCAGTGGTTTCCGTTTCGTGTCTGATCTTATTTTCCAGACAGCTCTCCTAGAATAATACACATATAATGAACTACAGAGAGAGGAAAAAATGTGGATTAAACAAAAAACTAGTGGCAATGTTGGCGACACTACAAAACACGATACACACTTACAAGTATACAAATAAACAGTGAGCAGCAGTGTACGAAATTCTGCTGCGTTAAACACTAAAAATTAATAATTCTGCACAGAAGCGCAAAACTAGACCACAACTATCAGTGCCTAACGAAGGAAGGAACCAAAATCGTGCTAGGAGACGGCGTGTCCTGATGTAGACGAAAAACCAAGAAGAAACTGCCATAATAAAAGCCAACAATTTGTTAATGAACTGTTTTTCGATCTAGAGAACAAATCAAATTTTAAATACTTCCAGACTATTGATGATCCGTTACGTCAGTGAAACGAGATGCGTCTGATGAGAAAAACATGCATTTTCTGGTAGTTGTAACGACGGAACAAAAATACCCTCACGATATAACTCAGCTTAACTAATTACACCTACTGAAAACTCTTGGGCAATAAAATTAATGGTCAGCCATATTCGTTAACGTGCCAGTAAATAAAATCCATTTATATTATTCACTCAAAAGACAATATTGCAACCTTTAATGAACTATGTTCGTACGATTATAATCTGCTGGGTTTTGCTGTAAATTTGAAGGAGGCGTGACCAAGAGACAAACAGCTTACAATCGAAAGCCACGCGACAATCATTTTAAAGTCAAGCGTTTGTATAGCAATAATGTTATAGAATTAAATTTTCCCTCTGCAGTGGAGTGTGCACTGATATGTAACTTCCTGGCAGATCACAACTGTGTGCCGGACCGAGACTCGAATTCGGGACCTTTGCCTTTCGCGGGAAAGTGCCCTACCAACTGAGCTACCCAAGCACAACTCACGACCCGTCCTCACAGCTTTAATTCTGCTAGGTCCCGAGTTCGAGTCTCGGCCCGGCACACAGTTTGATCTGCCAGGAAGTTTCAATAAAGTTATAGTTAGTCCTTTTGTCAAGACAACGGAGTTCAAGGCAGTTCATCAATACATACTTTTTTTTAAAAAAAAGGCAAAGGAATGATGGAAGTAAATATTCATTTCGAAAGTATTCCAGTTTACACCGTGTTAACACAACAATGCAGTAGAAGACGTAGTTTTTACGAATTTCTCAACCGTTTTTTTCAAACTGATCTCAATACAGCACATATTATGTTCAATACAGATTATTTTTCCTTGATTCATCACTAGAAAAGGTTTATAATAAAGTAGCAGTTTATCCACCCCATCTTCGCCAGTGTTCCTCACTAAAAGTGAACTACGGATTGTGAATTTTTTGAGGGTATTCTTGTAAAGTAATTGACTTCCAGCATTCTCCGCGTTTTACAAGCATAGGTCTATACTTTAAACGACGAAGTACATTGTTATTTCTGGCAGTTTATTTTCATTTATTTACAGTAGTTTTAAAATGTCTGTTATCTTTGTAATCGATAGTCGCGAAACGTGTTAATCCTGGTTTAAATTGCCAGGCTTTAGGAGTTTTAAATGCCATTCAGATATACGGTTTGACCTTTCCTGAATGCTTAAAAATTCGTTTTTGATCCTAATGTTTTCAATTTTTGTCGAGGGCGTATCCCATTTAGAGCTTCCTGTAATCTATACGCTATGTACTGAGTCCTCCGCCCCCCACCCCTCACCCCCCAGTATTTTAGCGCTGGTGACATCCGTGCCCTATTCAAAAAAATGATTTCTGTTCCCCTGATGGGATGTTAGAATAATCTGCACACCAAAAACATGGTAATACTTCGAAGTTCTTTACTTATCTTACAAAGATTCACAATGAGCGCCATTCATGACAGTGCGAAGTTTTTTCTCATCTCCAGTGAATGCCCATACAACTTGCTGCTTGAAAGCGTTGATTTACAATGAATAATCCTGGTTTCTGAGAGAGTCATCGCTAACTCATGGCTCATTTCCCGAACTGACTTTGTGGGGCTGTGTTGAAAGGTCGAACTCTATCCAGCGTATCCTCTGAATGCGAAGGACGCCTGGTGCTTTTGCCTTTGCATAGGCAGCCTGTCTCCATGTAGTACCTACGCTAGCGCTTAATCGATCCCAAACTGTCACCGAAATTTGCGTTGATCTGTGACAACAAACGTAGTCTTCGCGTGCTCTACGGTACAAAACGCATTCTGGAGTTGTGTCGGTAGTGTCTTGATGAAATTATGGTCCTGCGAACGGCGGATATTTCTACCAGAACTAGCAGCATCTGATAGCAATTCTCGAAACGAACATCCCACACACTGGGCGTACAAAAATAAACTATAGAAAACGGTACAATGTTTCTAGGAAACCTTGTGCTATGGAGACAGCTTCATTTATACAACAATGCAATTGCTGGTTGGTTTGTGGATTTGGGGGAGGAGACTAAACAGGGAGGTCATCGGTCCCACCGGATTAAGGAAGGGTTGGAAGGAAGCTGACCGTGCCAAATGGTTCAAATGGCTCTAAGCATTATGGGACTTAACAACTGAGGTCATCTGTCCCCTAGAACTTAAAACTACTTAAACCTAACTGACCTAAGGACATCCATGCCCGAGGCAGTATTCGAACCTGCGACCGTAGCGCCCACGCGGTTCCAGACTGAAGCGCCTAGAACCGCTCGGCGACAGCGGCCTGCTCGACCGTGCCGTTTCGAAGGAACTATCCCGACATTCAACTAAAGTGATTCAGGGAAATCACGGAAAACTTAAATCAGGTTGGCCTGAGTCGGGTTTGAACCGTCGTCCTCCCGAATGCGTGTCCAGTGTGCTAACCACTGCACCACCTCGCATTCTAACTAGACTGTAGGTAATATTTCTTGATAATGGTATGGATGTTAATGTGTGTCTCTGGGAAGTGCTGTAAACATTATGATACGTGATTGCAGTAAACATGGAGCGTTTCACAAGCAGGCGAGAGATTATTTACAGTATTTATAACTGTTGTAAAATGTGAGTCTAAAAGCAGGAATTGCTGACGTTTTGAAGAGACGAGTATGGACTGCAAAAGCATATGGTTTCAATTAATGAATTGTAAAATGATTTGTAAATACCTAATACATAAGCTGTTGAAAGTTAGGAAAGTAAGTATCGTGTCGCTTGGAAGCATCTAAATCACTGGGAAACGGTAAAAGTCAGTCTTCCATTATCTGTGAAGGAGAAGTTGTAACGCTTACGTTTAAGAAGACGAGTAACATAAAACTTCCTGGTTCTTATCAACACCTGTTTACATATTACTATTTTACTGATAATACAGTCTGAATTGCGCTAAAGTGACAAATGTTTTAATTGATTTCGGTGACTTATCGCCAGGCAATCGTTTACTTAGGAGAGATTGTAACTGACGTCTTTTTGACAAGCTATTTTAGTCAAGATTTGGCTACAAACTCATCGAAACATTTCTAAAATCTGTTACTTTTTGACGGATTTGAGCGTATAATACGAAGTACGATTGCAAAATGAACCTGACTACTGTCAGCACCAACACGGAGTGGTGACGTATCGACGCAAACAGCACCTTATCTCCCCCTCACCCCTTCCCCTAACCCTTCCTCCCCCTTCCCACGATGTCTATGGAGCCACGTGTCGGCGAATTTCATCCTATGCCTAAAACGCCTGGGGCTCTAGCCGTAAACCGGGCTGGAGGTCCTGGGATCGAATCCCCATCGGACACGGGTTTTTTGGTTTAAGTTTTAACCTAGCCTTTACTCTTGACCGACGTGAAGAGTCACCAGAAACGACGCGTGGTTCAGATTCTAGATTAATCTGTAGTTTCCATTAGTCAATTTGGATACCTGCGGTAGGTTGGGGACGCTTAAGTCGCCAAAGTGCCATCCAATTGGAACATCTGCACTAAGTCATTCAGACATACGAAATGATTTTTATTATTGTCCCCTCCACACTTCGATACCTGTCTCTGTTTACGCGGAGGTGCCTCGCCACGTGACGCTTGGAAATACTATCAAAACGTTTGTATTTTTATATGCATCAGTTAGTTTTCAGATAACATGTGAAAAATAAAGTAGAGTAAATAATAACAGTCTCAAATATATCTGGGAATTATCAAACTTATGAGGTGTGTCTTCACGGAGGATACTTTCTAGTTGTTTGCAAGGGGACTATTCATAAGCATGGGCCTGCGAAATGACAGACTGGAAATTACACTGCAGCCAAGAAAGGGAGCCCATTCGAAGAGTGACCATGTCTGTTGTCTGCAACAAACCCAAAGCCATGTATGAATTCGGAGGTTGTTGTTATTTTTGTTGTGGTATTCAGTCTGAACATTGGTTTGATTAATCTTATCATGCTACTCTATCCTGTGCGAGGCTATTCCTCTCTGAATAACGACTGCAGCCTACATCCTTCTGAATCTGGTTACGGTATTTGTCTCTTGGCCTCTCCCTACTATTTTCACCTCCAGCACATGCCTCAAATACTAAATTGGTGATTCCTTCACTCCTCAAAATTTGTCCTATCAACTGATCCCTTCTTCTAGTCAAGTTGTGTCACAAGTTTCTTTTCTCAGCAGCTCTATTCAGTACGTCCCAATTAATTAACGGTTACCCATTTAATCTTGAGCATACTTCTATAGCACCACATCTCAAACACTTGTACTCTCTTCTATTCCAGAGTTACCACCGTACGTGATTTACCATACAGTGCTGTGCTCCAAACGTGTATTCTCATAAATTTATTTATCAAAATAAGGCCTATATCTGATACTAGTCGACATCTTTCGTCTGCAAATGCATCCTTGCCTGTGCTAGTTTGCTTTTTATGTCGTACTTGTTTCGTTCGTCACGTGTTATTTTGCTTTCAAAGTAGAATTCTGTCACTTCATCTACTTCGTGTTCCACAATTTGCATGATGTATTTCTATCTATTCTCATTTCTGAAACTGCTCATTATTTTCGTCTTTCTTCGATTTACTCTAAACCCAGAGTCTATATTCATTACAATATTCGTTCTAGTCAACTGGTCGTGTAATTCTGCTTCACATTCAATCAAAACAGCACTGTCATCTGCGAATCCCATCATCGATACCCCTTCACCCCGAATTTTAAACTTAGTCCTGAAAATTTCTTTTACATGCGTCGTAGCTTCTTTCATGCATTCATTGAACTGTAGGGGCGAATAACTGTTTCCCCTTCTTAGATCCTTTTTGATCAGAGTAGTTTTTTTGATGTTCCATTCTTATAGCACTTCTTGGTTCTTTTACAGACTGAATTGACCTTCCAAGGTCTGATTAAGCAAGAGGAACCTCCCAGGTAGACATAAAAAACACTATATTTTGTATAACATAAAGGAGGAACGTCTCATTAACCCAAAACAGATACAGTTACTAACCTGCACTCCACAAAAGCTTCTTGGTTGTAACGAAATTCGGTGTACTATCTTCATAGCAGGAGTCGGAATTGTATGTCCAAAGTGGACGACAATCACTGCGAGTCTAAACGATATAAAATGTATGCCCAAACGGATCACACTTAGTTCAGCTGTCCGAAAATCACAATCACGAAAGTCTAACACCAGGTGGGTACCTAGCCCCGGCGTCTGAGTCCTGAGACGCCACCGAGCGAGGTGGCGCAGTGGTTAGCACACTGTACTCGCTTTCAGGAGGACGGCGGTTCAAACCCGCGTCCGGCCATCCTGATTTACGCTTTCCGTGGTTTACCTAAATCTCTCCAGGAAAATGCCAGAATGATTCTTTTCAAAGCGCACGGTCGACTTCCTTCCCAATCCGTCCACAATTCCATAGGTCGACCTCGCTGTTTCGCCCCTCCCCCAGGTCTACCAACCATCCTGAGGAGCCAAGGTCGGTGAGAATTGTTCAGAGCAGAAGACAGCTGGTGGGTTATACGAGGCTTCGAAGGTGATGATATCCAAGGCGGTGCATCGGCTTCCACTGACTGTGCTGCGGCGACCTGAATACTGTGCCCCCGGAGGAATACAGCACGACCTATTTAGACCACGTGATATCGCGGAAACGATCGCCACTCGTCCCTAGGCATGATCTAGACACCATTTGTTGGCGAAGTGGGCACTGCTGGTCGCATTGGTGGCAGCCAGAGTTGTCCATGAAAAGAAGCTGGTGTTGTTTGTCGCCCTCTGGGATTCTTAGTGATCGACGACATGGCTCCGGCAGATAAGCGTTTAGGCTGCCGACTGGACTGGCATGTTATGCTGGTGAACCACTTATCTTGACACACCACATATTCTACATAACCCCTCTTTTCCTATATCTTACTCCTATTTTTCCAGAGTTTAAAACACTTTGCCTTTTTCATGTCGACAAATCCAACAAACGTATCTTGATATTTCTTAAGCCTTGTTCGATGGTTTGCGACGTGTTATGTGTGGCCTTGTTCTTGTTTCCAGCAGCACGAGGGTTGAGAAAAGGGAAAATTAACATCTTCTGAGATTGGCCTCCCTTCGAGAAGTGGTTGGTGACTCTGCCAGTGGATGGGTGGAAGCATGTCATCTTCCACAGGCAACGAGACACGTCCCTTCGGGTAGGTATGGTAAATCTCAGATCATCGGGATGGGGAGCAGTGTCAGCAGACGTAGAGCTGCTGACTCAAGGCAGCCGTGGCTACTGAGGTACCTTGACGGCTGCTCTTCATGAGAGACACTCTGTTCCTTGTAAATACCGTGCTAATTCTTATAACGTCAAAAGAAAGACATCTTAGTTGTCAGCCCTTTTCGTGCTATGGGCATGTATACACGTCGTGCTGCACCGTTCCCCAGGTGTTGTGGACGTGTATGCCAGCGCCGCTCAGGTTTACCTACAGTGCTATGGACGTCTGAATTCGTCCTGAGCCGCCGACCTCTCACTACCTCGGCGAATAAAGAAGCTTGGAGTATTTATCATACAACATGTGTGCTTTATTACGTGCTGTCGTTTGAAAAAAATCCTCATTTCAATATCTTGAATCGTTTATAAGATATGATGATTGTTATGACCACGTGATTCGCGATGCGCAAGTACATGAATAGGTGCGTCTCGTGCAATCGTCGGCCGTGCGGAGTGGCCGCGTGGTTTGTGGCGCCATGCCACGGATTGCGCGGCCCCTTCCGCCGGAGGTTCAAGTCCTCCCTCGGGCATGAGTGTATGTGTTGTTCTTGGCATAAGTTAGCTTAAGTAGTGTTTAAGACTAGGGACCGATGGCCTCAGCAGTTTCGTCCCTTAGGAATTCACACATATTTGAACATTTCGAGTAATCGTCCTTCGGACATAAATCCCAATAACTCGTGAACAAAATGAGATATCTTTCTACTCTTAATTTTAAATAAAATTTGGATATCGTATCCACATTTCATTTACTGCAGTGTATGAACTAAAGTCAACCATAAGCAATGTTTACGCAAAGTGCTTTTATCTCCGCAAAATCTTTAAAATTTCGCGCAATGTTTTAGTTAATCCGATGCTTCACAGTAAGTTTGGCGAATAACGAAAAGAATTTCAGTTCTTGACCGAGTGCAAATATCAGACTGTAAATGTGTAGAAATAAATTTTTCTCACCCAATATTTTTCGAAAATTTGGATGATAATTGTTCCACATCGGCCGGAACGCCTTCTCTCAGCATTTGGCCAGCAGTACAGTCATAACAAGAGCAGGTCAGAAGGACTGCAAGGAGCACGCCTGTAGCAGCCAAAGGGTTAATCATAAACCGATAGACGTCTCTGCAGTTTTAGCAGTCTCATCATTCTATTGTGTCCCCAGATAGCGGTAACTTTGTAGAGAAATATTAAAAGAGCTACAGAAAATTTCTAGGTGTGTGCATTGATGAGGGGTTGAACTGGAAAAAACACACTGAAACATTTGAGTTCAGCTACTTATGCTTTTTGGGTCATTACAAATTTTGGCGATATACATCTCAGTAAATTAGCTTACCACGCCTATTTTCATTCTCTGCTTTCGTATGGCATCATATTTCGGGGTAACTCATCATTGAGTAAAACAGTGTTCGTTGCACAAAAGCGTGTAATCAGAATAATTGCTGGAGCTCATCCAATATATGGCTACAACACTAGGAGAATGGATGATCTTCACTACTCAAGGTTAAATCAAACTTTGGCTCAGAAGGGGGTTAATTATGCTGCCACAAAAGTCTTTGGTCACTTACCTAATAGCATCAAAAGACTGACAGATAGCCATATAGCATTTAAAAGGAAATTAAAAGAATTTCTTAATGGCAACTCCTTCTACTCATTAGATGAATTTTTGGATATAGTAAGTGGGTAATTCCCCAACCCCCACAAAAAATATTAAGTGTCATGTAATATTTTGTGTAATGTAGTATCTTGTATAGACACCTTTTATTAACCTGACACGTTCCACATCATTACGAAGTGTCGTATTCATGATCTATGGAACAAGTACTAATTTAATCTAATCTCCCAGCTAGTCTGAACTTTAATTCCCGCTCCAAATTTCTCCTCTAGTTGCTTTACTACTTGCTCAATGTACATCTTGAATAATATTGGGAATAGCCTACAATCCTGTCTCATTGACTACTATTTCCATCTCATATTCTTAGACTCTCATAACAGCAGTCTGATATCTGTATTAATTGTAGATAAGCTTTCACTCCCTGCATTTAACCTTGCTGCCTTCTGAATTTCAAAAAAATGTATTGCAGTCTACATTCTCAACAGCTTTCACTAAATCTACAAAATGCTGCAGACATAGATTTGCCTTTCTTCAATCTGTCTTCTAAGATAAGTCGTAGGGTGAATAAAGCCTAGGTTGTTATTAAATTCCTACGCAACCCAGACTGAACTTTCTGAGCGTCGGCTTTTACTACTTTCTTCTGTAAATAATTTGTGTAGTATTTTGCAACAATGACTTATTACGCTAATTGCCACCGATCAGAAAGTGCTTTCTTCCTTCGTTCACACTGGCCCCTTTCCTTGCGAATATGTGAGAGTTACGTAACATGTGTATTTGTAGAATGTGGTGAGAGCAGTGGATGCTTTTACAGTGTAGTGTTACGTTTGTGTTGTATTATGATGATGATGATGATAATGATGATGATGATGATGACGATGGGAGGAGGAGGAGGGGAAAGGCTACTCCTCTCGAATAATACCAAAGGGGCCGCCGAGTTTAAAGACCCCATACGGCGGCAGAAATGTAACATGCTCTTATTTCATGAGACAGTGCTTAGAAATGTCGAATTTAGTCCATATCATAGATGCGAAGACAGGTGATCACGAACTTTACGCCATCATCTTTGTCGCACTGCTTGCCAAATAACGGAAGTGAGAATATTCCACAATCAGTATTCGAGCTAGATTACCTCTGAGAAGAGCGCCACCGCAAAGACCTGCGTTAGTGCCCTTGGCAACAGAGTCGGATACGCATTATACTGATGATGCGATAGTATTCACACTGAGTAGTACTGCTGACAACATGACTCGTGCATGTGATGTGATTTATATGTATCTGGCGATGTTGGTGCTGATTCGCATTCAACATTTGACGATGCCACTATGGCTGCAGTACATTAGGACTTCGTTTTAATGAAACAGATCTGATGATGGTCATTAAAGACCGAAACCGGTAATCTGTTAAACAAAAAGTTTGAGACCATAGACGTAAATTAAAGGAAATTTATTACATATACGGGTCACTGTGTTTTTTCGCGACGATGTCGCAGCTTGTATTCACACTTGTCAATTCACGAGTCGTACATGGAAAGTTGGAACGTCGTTACTCCACTGTAACGGATAGAATATCAGTGTTCTTTTCCTGTCGTGCTCATTTCAAAAGGCATACGTCGGAGGAAGTAATATCTTACCTGACTCTTTTTGAAAACGTACGCACCCGAAATTTAAGCAGCAAACCTGTCCATGACGCAAAACGACTCGCTGGCAGCGTCCGGCACTGGAATGGGATGAACGCCTCTGAAAGCTCTCGCACTACCTAAATTATTCCAAATGAGTCACGCCGCTCTTCTCATTATTTCCTCTGTCATATCTGTTAACTATACCTGACAACTGTATGTGACTGACGGCAGTACTGAGAAATCAGTCGAACAAGAGTTTTGTAAGTCATTCCTCTAGTGGACGAATAACTTGTTATCATAATTCAGACTAATGTTGGTTTTTCTACGACAAAAATTATGTGACAGGTTTGTGCGGATTGATACTCGCAGATATTTTGTGGCAGCTACAGTCTCCATTTATGTTTCACCTCTGGTGTTATGGAATAATAACGGGCATTCCCTTACCTTTATGTCCAAAACAATACACTTATCTGCTTTTGAGGTCGACTGTGAGTTCACACACTAAGCGTCTGTGTTCTACAGGACTTCCTCCGTTTCGCTATAGCTTTCACGCGTTGTGACTGTCCTATGCACAACAGCGTCGTGTGCAAACAGCGTTTAACGCTGTCAGCTAGATCACAACCAAAAATGACCGCTGTAGGTGTCGAGTCTATACTTTTCCGTGTTTCTAGGTTAATTTGTGAAAGATACAAAGACGTTTAGACCCTGACAGCTCGAAGCAGAATTAATTCGATTTTTAATAGGAGGGATGTCCAGAAAGTAATTCCGATCGCTAAGTGGAAACCAAAGTGAAAATCAGAAACATTTTATTTGCAAGAGTTAGCTACACTTTCCAGATACTTCTCTACATAGTCGCTGCTCCGAGTTAGACATTTGTCGGGCATTATTCCAAATTTCCAACACCATCGTCATAGAAGGCAGCCACCTATGCTTTCTGATATTTCTCTATGCTGGTCTATAGCGCGTAGCCTGCGCCCAAGCGTAGTCTTCGTATCCAGCGTTTCATGTGAACAGAGACGATTCTCGGGACGAGCCAATTAGGGCTGTGTTGTGGGTGATCGAACACTTCCCACCGAAAAGACTGCAGGAGCGTCTTCACTGCCCCTGCAGAGTGCGGCTGAGAATTGCCATGAAGAAGTAAGTGCGTGGCAGTTGTGTTGGGTGGGCTGCATTCTTTAGGGCGAAGCCTCTCAGCGGGCCCTCCTACTTGGCAGGAGACATCGTTGTTCTAGGCACCTTTACTCGCTCACAGTGCGCTCACAACTGAAAAGGGTGTTGTGATACGATCGTCGGTCATACTACAGACACTACCCAACACATCTGTGCAAAGCTTCATCGGGTTTTCAGTGTGGTGTTGATTTTGCCACCGATCGGAACTTAATTTCTGGACAATCCTCGTATACTGACAGCTTTAATTCCTTTTCATATATGATGTTGTTGTTGTTGTGCTATTCATTCTACACACTGGTTCGACCCAGCTCTGCATGCTAGTCTGTCCTGTGCAGACCCCTACTATCCAAGCTTTGCTATTCCTCTACAAATTGCATCCTCCAAACCCCTGCCCATTATCCAGTTTACTATTTATTGATATCCCAGTATGTGTCCTATCAACTGAGTGCTTCTTTTAATCAAGATTGCGACAAATTTTTTTTACCCTCAACTATTTTCGGTGCTTATTCGCTACTTGTTCAGTCTACGCATCTAACCTCCAGCATTGTTCCGTAGTACCACTGTGGTGTCGTCCGAAGATCTAGGTGCCAAAACAACGCAACCTCAAGGAATGATAGTCTCTGCAAGTCGCGTCGACGAATGAGCGAAAAATGGTATAGCCAGACTGAAAAACGTTCCGTTACGGTGCCGCAAGCCATCTTCTGCCTATGGCTGAAAACATAGGACCGCTCAGCACAGCCCTCGATCCTCGTCTTTTAATAGGCCAGCTGCGTAATCAGTGTATTAGGCACGACTCTACGTGAAAGTTACTGTTGAAGGTGCTCTGACGGAGAGACTTGTAATTTGTCTGTACCAAGAGACACGTTAATGTTCAGATACAGTTGCAAACACTCATGTAGAATTTTATGCGTTGCAGCACCCACTCGGTCTCCTCCCGGAGCAAACCGAAAAACCCACAGTTGTATCGAAGAGCGTAGTTTCGTCCTGTACAACAAATGGCATCGAGGCTGGCCGTTACATAGATTTGCCTCGCGAAGGGATTACGGTGTGTCAGTTGTGCATGTGCCATAGCCACCTGGAGTTTGCCTTTTCTCTCATTCTATTTTTCTGTGTATCGTATCAAGTGTTTAACTATGCATAGCCGCCACAGGAAATGTCTGTAAACGAAGTGGTCCCGTTTCAGTTACAGCAGACTGAATCCCTGTAGCTCGACGTCCAACAAATAAGCACTATCCTTTCCCAGGAAGCAGCACCACCAACGGTTGCTGCACCTTAGTTTCGACCATTGGCTAGTACGGAAGAGAAAAGGTCCGAATACTGTGCGGAGCTGTAGGCTCATTTCGCGGCGTACAAAAGGTGTAGCGCGCGAGGCTCTTTTTCTATCAATGGTCGGAGCCGACGTGTACCGTCTGTACTCAAGGAGAAAGAGGAATTCAGTGTTTAAGGTCCCGTCGACTACAAGGTCATTAGAGACGTAACACAAGCTCGGATTAGGGAAGGTCGAAGAAGAAAAGCTGCCCTGTCATTTTGAAGGAAAAATCCCTGCATTTGCCTTAAGCAATTCAGAGAAATCACGGAAACCTAAATTAAGATGGCCGGACGCGGGTCTGAATCACCGTCCTCCCGAATGCGAGTCCAGTGTGCTAACCATCTCGCTACCGGGCTCATTATCGGTGTTTGAACATGTAACCCGATTTTCGTCCCGAGACTATTAGTTATGATGAACTGGTTTGGGTGTTGACCAGACATCATGAAAATTACATGCACTTCGCAGCGGAAAGGTTTAAAATTTTCCGACTCAAGAAACAGCCAGCACAAACTTTCAAAAGTGGATTGCTGAACTCAGAGGGCTATCAAAACACTGTAGGTTTAAGTGTTCTAGTGGACGCAGTCTTAGTGATGTCACATTATTTCATACAGTCACACAAAATGTGTCAGTTGCACTATTCGTGCTGCTGTTCAAAAATCGCCAGATCCTATCATGAAAACAGCTCTATCTGTCGCGGAATCTCAAATTATTGTGGACACAACTGAAATATATTTTGAGTCCTCGTGTATTTCTAATGTTCAAAGTGAACTTGACACTCAGTCTATAGGTAATGCTAGTGTTAAAGAGATTAAAAACAGGACTCAGACAAACAGCATACGTATAAGTAAAAAGTTTCAGTCTTGCGGGGCACGGCGTATACTACAGAATACTGCGAGGCAATGTTGTCCTCAGGTGCTTTTCGAATAATGGCTGGGAAGCTTGTCCTACTCATGGCATAAAATGTTTTCAGCGTGGATGGCAACGCCACACTGAAAAAGTGTGTTTGCATGACAACTCAGGCTCGAGTAGCTGCCAACACCGTGTGGTACATGGCCACAGAAAAGCTATCAACAAATGCATTCCGTAACGACAAGGAGGTCAAAAGCTTCCTCAGGCAACCGCTTGCACAACCATATCGCGGAACTCTTCTGCTGCAGTATGCAGACAGGGAAACAGACTTTTTGTTCAATTATGAGTGGTTCAGAGGACTATTACATTGTTGTTAGGTACTCTCATTAATAAAGACACAAATGATAACACCCTACTTCTGTTTTGTCTGCAAACAACCGACACGAAATTCCACTACCTGAGGTGTGCAATTTGCCAGCAGCTTTTCGTGAAGTTGCGAAATGTGTATCGTTTCACGTTTTCAATTCTAGAAGCAATTCGGGTTACAATTGTTTGAAATCTTCAGACCTGTGAATCCAATACACTGTGTTACAAATCACTTTTTCAGCACCTCACACTAATGTTTCTGACTTGCATAATAACAACAAGGACCTATCTGAACCTTGTTTAGGAAAGGACAATAATTTTAAAGCGCACATTACTGTTAAAGAAAATGCGCAATCGCGCTATGTTTCTTCTCCGCGCGGCATGTCACCCTTGTCATACGTGAGCTGGTTGCTCAGAACTACGGATATGGACAGACAGTTGCTTTATCCAAGCCGTTTCTGCAATTCAGTGGGCAACAAACTTGGTAATTCCGAAAAAGTTTTCATGAGTTTTACATCTTCCTGATGATTTTAAGGCAACAGTAAACCCATAAACCGCTGTGGGTTCTTTTCCTCTCTCACGACCGGAGGAGTTAATAGATAGACTTTGACAGGAAGGATTCTTTTCCAAGATTGATTTACGTGAGCCGTACTTCCAGTAACCGCTGGACGATCAGTCCTGGCAGTATTTTGTAATAAACATTCACCTAGGTTAGTTGCAGTTTTAAAGACGACTGTTCACAGGTGCTTCAGATCCTGCTGTTTTTCAACCGTTCCTGGAACAATATACTTGGACGATATTTTCATCGCGGGTCGTCCGCCTGTTGAAAAGTTAGCAAACTTAGAGTGCTTGTTCAATATATTTCTGCGTATGGCTTAAAATACAACAAGGAAAAGTGCTAGGTCTTCTAAGAACGACTTGATTATTTGGGACGCATAATAAATACACCGGAAATTCTTCCTGCTTCTTCGCACTTGACTGCTATAAAACCTCTTCCGGGTGCAGTAACATTAAAGAGCTCAAAGTTGTAATGAGGAAGGTTGCCTATTATATCAAATTCATCAATAACACTAGGCAAATCGCTGCTTCGCTGAACCAGCTAAGATCAGGACGCGTTTCAGCAATTATAGGACGCGTTATTAAGTCTTCGTGTTTGTTCATTTTGAGCCACCTGAGCCTGTTGTATGAGCTATAAATTCGTCTTCTAATGAAATTTCAGTAGTGCTTTGCCATAGAATTGGTTCCTCTGATAGATGTATTCCTTTTGTCTCAAGAACTCGGAACAAAGAGCAGTGCGGTTACAGCCGGCTTGAAAAGGGGGTGGTGGCCATTGTCAGATTCCACCAATATTTGTACGGTCGGCAGTTCTACTTGATTACAGATCATCGGAATTTAATGGCCTTATTCTGTTCTTCCACGACTGTCCCATCTCTGACAATGCAAAAATTGCAACGTTGGGGATTGATATTGTCTAATTATCAGTATGAATTTTTGTACAGGGCCACTGCTCAACATTCTAACACTGAATTGTTGTCTCGGTTACCGTCGGTACCGACGCAGCGTTTGATTCCTTAGAAGATTCGTTTTTTCAGATCGATAGACAGAAATCTGATAATGATCGAAGCAGACGAAACCGTGTCTACTTGCTTACTACATAGAAATGCTAGCCATTACACCACCACCGTACGATGGTCCATCACCATTGGTGATCTTATTATAATTAAAGCACTCGGCTTAGGTAGTTCGTGCGGCTTTCTTCCCCATTGTACTGCAGTGGCGTAATGGTTAGTATATCTGCCTAATAAGCAAGAGCACCCGGGTTCGTGTCCCAGCTGCAACACAGATTTTAAATCATTTCATCTGCTCCGATCATTATCGTTGATTATAAAAAGAGACTTAAATGTCTCAGGGAAACATTTAATCATAGTATCTATAAGATAACCAATGGTACAATGACGTCCCATTACGTCCAATGCTGGGGGATTGCCAATATCGGAGAGCCCTGGCAGTAGTGACAATACGTGAGGGAAAAATGAATTGAAGTTTGTGTTGGGGAGGGCACTCACGTTAGGTATTTCGTGCAGAAATGTTCACCAACGTAAAAAAAAAAAGTCATGCCTCACCAAAAATTTTAATTCATTTCGTTTGCATTGATGATGTCTCAGGGAAGCAATTAATTATAATATATATAAGGAATTTGATAGTCTTTAAAATTTTTCCTCTAAATTTTCGGCGTTTTGCCAAAGCAACTGTTGTTTTGCAATACGTGCGCCGTGGGTGGCCGCATAGCTTGAAAGAAATTCCCCGTCCGGTGGCCCGTTACTCTTTCTCGCGTCATCACGCGTTGTCCGCGCGGTTAGGTGTTCTGAAGTAGCATACGGAAATAATGATGAACGTGTTGTGATTCCTCGCTCCGTTTCGTCTCTATTGCATCAAAGTCATTGGCGCCTAGTTCTCACGAAGCGCTCGGCCGACATAATTGTACTTGCCACGACATGGACTTCTGTACTGGGTCAATGATCTATTGTTGCTTTTTTTAGTACCATCTTCATCTGGACTATAGCAACACATCCATATTCATTTGGCTGGTCCGTTCTGGGACACGCATTGATTCGTGGTAATAGATGCGTACAGTATATTTTCTTTTGTTGTCGCCATGGTATCTACCACCACGGCACGTACAGTATCGGCTTTGCCATCTATTTTTTGTGTTGAAAGTCTTCCTCAGGTCATCATATCGGACAATGGACCACAATTCACGTCAGCCAATTTTCAAAAGTTTTGTTCAGTGAGCAGAATCTACCATGTGTACACTGATCAGTTGTACCATTAAGACCACTTACCTAATATCTCGTATGTCCACCTTTGGCACAGACAAGAACGGCGACGCGTAGTGGCATGGAAGCAGTGAGGCCTTGGTAGGTTGCTTGAGGGACTTGCAATAAGTCTGCACACACAAATCTTCTCAATCCCGTAAATTCTCGGGAGGGGTGATGAGCCCTGAACATACGTTCAATCAGATCCCAGATGTGTTCGACCGGTTTCAGATGTGCCGCGTTGGGGGCCAGCACATCAACTGGAGCTCGCCACTGTGTCCTTAGAACCACTCCATTACACTCCTGGTCTTGCGACCTACCGCGTTATTGACATGGTGCGTTATCTTGCTAAGAAATTCCACTGCCGTCGGGAAACATGATCGTCGCTAAGAGTTGCATGTGGTCTGCAAACCAAACAAAGTGGAAGATTTATGGGAAATTCTTGAACACGGAACACTGAAATTACCAAAAGAATATATCAAAATTTTAGTGAGTGACCTTATGCACAAGTTGGCAATAAAATTTAAATCAGTAGTTGGGGATTATTGAGCACATGAAAGAACCAACAGAAATGGGCAAAGACTCATAGATTTTTGTAAACAATTTAACCTAAAACTAATGTTGACATTTTTCAGGAAACTTGCAAGAAAAAAAGTGGGTATCACCTGGTCCAAATGAAGGTGAGTATTAGTTAGACCGTGTGGTAATAACGACTCGTAAATACAAGGAAATCTAGAATGTCAGAGTGAGGAAAGGCGTAAACATAGACTCAGACCATTATCTGACTGAAATAGAGACCATGTTCCAACTGAACAAACCTAAACGAAAACCAAAAAGATTTCCAAGAATAAACACTAAATTTCTCTCGCGAAATCAGGACAAATTCTTCGTTATATTAAACACAAGAAAAATGGATGATTGGGAAGAAATTAAAGAAATAATGCTAGAATCAGTTAAAGAAATGGGACGTCCACGAAGAATACCAAGACACAGATGGTGGAACGAGCTGTGGGGTGAAGCAATTGAAAATCGACTAAATACATGGAAAAAAATGGAACAGTAATAAGAAACGTGAATACTGAGAAGAGTTTAAAGAAGAAAGGAGAAAGACAGCAAAGATCATCAGATCAGTGAAAAGAAAATAGGACAAAGACAGATTAGAAGAAATGGATTCAGACTTTAAAAGGAACAACACTATAGAAGTGTATAAGACTTTCAGAGAAGTTTTAACAGGATGCCAGTCACCAAGACATTTTGAAGCTAAAAATGGAAAATGGTTTTAAGCAATAAAAAGAAATGCCAAATATTTGCTGAATACTTTGAAAATCTATTAAATTGTGAAGATCCTAGTGACAGATTACAATTTCAAAAACCACAACATTAAAATCCATCATCGGAACCACCTACATTAGAAAAAATAGAAAAGATTATCAAAGCACTGAAGAATAACAAAACACCATGAGTGGATGGGATCGTAGCAGAAATGTGGAAACTAGAGGCTTATACGCATGGCAGAAAATTCACAAAGCAATAAAAGACATTTGGGCAAAAGGAATCAAAGGAATCATACCCTGTGACTGGAAACAAGCACTGATCCGTCCTCTCCATAAAAAAGGAGACAAAACAGACACCAACAACTACAGAGGTATGTCCTTGTTACAGTAATATACAAACTACTGTCTAAAGCACTTTATAGGAGATTATCAAGCAGGATTTAGAAATGGTAGATCATATGCAGAACAGATTCTTATTTTAAAAACAATTTTGAGAGTGAGAGCTATACAAAATAAAAATGCATTAGTGACATTCGTGGCCTGCTACTCAGCTGACTGACATACACGATTCCAGATACTTTAGGGATAGACGACAACACCAGAAGTTGGACAAACGCTCACAGATACATCATCAAGGATTAAGTTTCAAGGCGAAATTTCTGAACCATTCAAAGTCAAAACATGGGTTCGACAAAAAGCATGGGACAAGAAAAGAACAAATTTGAAGTGAAATTTTTAGCCTTTGCGGATGATATGGCATTGATAACTGAGAACCGAACAGTCGCAACGGTTACGCTTGATCTGTTACATGAGATTGCTGAAAAGACTGGGCTAAAAATATTCTATGAAGAAACCGGGTATATAGAACGCAAAAGTAGTACAGAAAAGTTTATGAAAACAAAGTATGGAAAAATTGAAGGAGGTGATAAGTTCAAATACCTTGGAGAGTGGATCCAAGCCAAAGGACTGGATAACACAACAAATAAAGAAAGAATAAAAAAATTAGAAATTGCATATAAATTAACACAAAACTACTACAATAAGAAATCAATATCCATACTAGCGAAGATTAGCCATTATAATTCAGTTATTAGTACACGAGCAACATATGGATCAGAGTGAATAACATTGAATAAGAAAGGCGAATAAAGAGAACTAGAAAAATACTAAGAAAAATTCTAGGTCCTGAGAAAAACAATGAAAATAGGTGGATTAAAAGGAGAAATGAAGATTTATACAAAAATACAGAAACGATCACAGATACAATGAGGAAGAGATGGCTAAAATTTTATGGACATTTAAAAAGAATGGAGGAAGTACTTATTACAAACAAAATTTTTAATTACGTCAGTAAGCTGGAAAAAAAAACTGTAGGCTGGATAAAAACAGTTAAGAAAGATGCCAACAAAATAGGTGTTTATCGGAATTACTATTCTTGATATTAGCAGCCTGTATTTTATAGAGAGCAGTCAAATGAAAATTGAACACCTGCAAGAATGGGAACATGGAGCGATTCCATTCAGAAGTAATCGTCATAGGCGTTAAGACATTTATATCATTGGAAGACGAGAGGATCAATTCCTGTGTCGTAGAATGTGGTCGCTTACCGACGGATCCGGTACCACACCCACTCTTGCACTTCTCATCCGACTTATAAAGACGTCACGCATGTCTTACTTTAGATCACTGAAGATGTGAATATCACACGGTAAATACCCGAGCTGTACGGAGGATGGTGACGTGAACCATTTCACGCTACTGATAGAAAACGCAGACTTTGAAGAAGATGAGCCGAAACCTCGACCCGAGAGAGTGTGGGCAGATGAGTAGAGACGAGTAGTTGGAGAGGAAATGATGAAGTACTGGGAAGAAAGGAAGAAAAAGAAACACCATAAGTATTAAGTTGTATGCGGTCACATTCATAAATAAATGAAAAAACAAAACAGGTCACATCTATGTAATCAAGTAGTAGAAATATAATTTTTAAATACACCTTCCTTCCGAAATGTTGAATAGAACTTTTATCACCTTAAAATAGTTGCTCTTGAATTTTTTCCCGTGAACGGCTATTTATTTATTTATTGCTTATTTAGCCAGACCAGATTATGGTATTAAGGCCCTCTCTTACATCTGACCGGAAACAACACATACCGAAGATTTCACAGAGAAAGTTCCCAGTGATAATAATAATAACAATATTAACATGATAGTAGTAATATAAGTAATAACAATAGTTGATACTGATAATAAGAATAACAGTAATGATGCACAGAAGGAATTATACGAATTACTTTAGTACATTTGAGTCTACTATTAGAGTTATCGGGAGTGAAAAGAGAAGATTGAAATGACAATGGCAGAAGAAGATAGGAAACAATAAAATACAAGTAGAGAACTTGGCTGACAAGAGGGGCGTGGGGGGGGGGGGGGCAGCTGTGGGGTAAAAGGAATTTGCGAGACTATGCTGCAGATCTGAGTATGAGATAGATGGCTATTGTGGTCGAAGATGAGCCATTAGCTGTCTTTTCAAGCTTGGAAGGGTTTTGGTTTCTCTCTTTTTTTGTGGACGATTGTTCCAGAGTCGGGTTCCTGATACGGAGAATAATTTAGAGAATATGGCATGTTATTTGCTGGTACAGAGAGGATTTCACTGTATTGAGAGCGGGTGTTTCTTCCTTGCTGTTCAGAGAGTAGTGCGAACGCTGACGATGAATAAGAGATTAGCAGGGGCTGAGAAGTTGCCAGAGGAAGCACAGGGTATGATAGTCTCTACACTTGCTGGCACGTAGCCATGATAATTTTTTGTAGGCAGGAGTAATATGGTCGAAAATCTGAAAGTCACAAATGCATCGTGCACAAGCATTCACCGTCAGTTCCAACTTGCGTGAGTTTTCGTAAGGATATCATCGCCACATTCGAGTAGGGCAGCATAAGTAACTCTACAAGCATCTTCTTAAGCTTGAAAGGAAACACCTTTTTATACTACTGTAGTGAGTGAGGTGATACCGACACCTTATTACAGACTGAAATTGTGTGTTCATTCCAGTCTAGGTGATGGTCCAGAATTATTGCCAAGTGCTTTGCAGAGGAAGAAGGATTAATGGTGGAGGAGATTCTCTGTTTTGAGGGGTAATGAGTCTTTTGTGAGTATCTGAGCTTGTGTTTTAGACGGGTTATGTTTCGGACCTAATTTCTGCACCCAGCCAGACAAAGCAGGTAAATCAGCATTTACACGGTGCACTAGTTTGTCGGGTTTTGCGCGTAGATAAGCTGGAGATCATCAGCGTATAAGACATATTTAGAGTGGGAGAGAACAGTTGAGAAGTCATTGACATACAATTAGAATAGTAGCGGGTCTAATAGTGATCCTTGAGTGGCTCCTGATGCTACGTTCCTCCAATGTGATTTTTTTGTTCCAATCATTACGCATTGCTGGCGCGACAGGAGGGTACGAGTGGAACCATTCTGCACTACTATGGGAAGGGTTATAACAATTGCTGCTCACGACAACCTCTGCGCTGCATCCAACTGGCTTGCATCAGACCGGCACTGGTGGCTCTGCGTGTAGCTCTCTGGGTTCATCTTTCCGATGTTACTGGCGGTCATCGTTATGCGTTCAGCCAGCAGCAGCAGACGCAAACGACTGCTGTGCGTTTTCGCGTAATCTAAATATCATTTGACGCAGCGACCACACTGCTCCTCGGTAACGCTTTGGGAATTCCACTTTGATGACCGAATAAAAAGAGAGTCCAAAAGACCGCAGACAGGTCTCACTGTTGTCAGAGGTGGCAGTTGCCCGGCTTATAGCTATTTGATTAGTTGCTCTCGAGAAACATGTGTACTAGAGGTTATTTGAAATGTAGGCATCCTAGGGGCTTGAAGTAAATATTTAGACTTTTGATTGTAAAAACATAAGTTAAACGATTATGGAAGCCAGAAAAGAAGCCAGGAAGATTACTTTCAGTCATTTGTTTTAAGATAAATCAGCTTCTTTGTGGTGGTCAGGTGTTATACGTGTAGTAGGCGTTAATCACGCTGTTAAAGACATGTGTTAAGTAGCTGACTGTCGCTCTTCTAAACAGGATGAATCATGGAATTTGCAACACCTGTTTCGTTTCGCGAACGGTTTGAAATGTAAAACCGAAGTTTTCAAAAAAATAAAAACACACAAACTTTAATTTTTAATGTGATTTGTAATGTGATTCCTGTATTTTCCCGGCGTATTTGTTCATCGAATTATGTATGGATTTACTGCGAATTACACACTGAAGCGTCAAAGAAACTTGTATAGGGATGTGTATTCAAATACAGAGATATGTAAACAGGCAGAACACGGAGCTGAGGTCGGCGAGTGTCTGTCGCGGTTGTCACATCGGTTACTGCTGTTACAATGACATGTTATCAGGGTTTACGTGACTGAAAATTGGGGCTATAGTCAGCGCGCAAGCGATGGGACACAGCATCTCCGAGGTAGTATGAAGTGGGGATTTTCCTGCACGACCGTTTCAGGAGTGTATCACAAATATCAGGAATCCTGTAAAACATCATATCTCCGACATAGCTGCAGCCGGGAAAAGATCCTTCAATAACGGGACCAACGACGACTGAAGAGAATCGTTCAAAGTGACAGAAGTGCAACCCTTCCGCAAGTTGCTGCAGATTTCAATACTGGGCCATCAGCAACAGTCAGCGTGCGAACCTTCAACGAAACATCATCGACATGGGCTTTCGGAGCCGATGGCCCACTCGTGTACCCTTGCCTCGCCTGGGCCCGTCAACACCGACATTTGACTGTTGATGAGTGGAAACATGGTGGATGGTCGGATGAGTTTCGTTTGAAATTGTATGGAGCAGATGGACTTGTATGTGTATTCGGACAACCTCATTAACCCATGGACCCTGCGTGTCAGCAGGGGACTGTTCAAACTGGTGGCGGCTCTCTAACGGTGTGCGACAGGTGAAATTGGAGTAAAATGGAACTCGTGATACGTCTAGATACGTCTCTGACAGGTGACACCAACAGAGTTGCTCCAGGATTACTGTTTTGAGTTTAAACACTTCCGCTGGCGACCAAACTCTCCAGATATAAACATTATTGAGCATATTTGGGATGCCTTGGAACGTGCTGTTCAGAAGAGATCTCCACCGCCTCGTACTCATACGGATTTGTGGGCAGCCCTGCAGGATTCATACTGTCAATCCCCTCCAGCATTACTTCGTACATTAGTCGAATCCACGCGACGTTGTGTTGCGACACTTCCCATGCTTGTGGGGGCCCTACACGATATTAGATAGGTGTACCAGTTTTTTTGGTCACTCACTGTATTTAGACCTTTTATTTTAAGCTTACGGAAGCCGGAAAAGAGGCCTGGGAGACCACTTTCAGTCATTTGTTTTAAAGTAAATAAGCTGCCTTGTGGTGGTCCGCTTTTATAGGTATTGTAGGTGTTGATCACACTGTTAAAGACAAGCGTTAATCAGCCAGCTACCGCTCTTTTATACTGGACGAATCACGTAATTTGAAACACCTCTTGTATTTCGCTACCGATTTAAAACGTAAAAACGAGGTTTTCGAAAAATTGAGGTACACAAACGAAATTTTTAATATGATTCTTCAGTGTCTTCCGGTGTATTTGTTCATTGAACAGCGTACGGGCGTAATGGTGGCTTATAATATCCAACGGGCACAATATTTCGGCGATCAGACATTACGTCATTATCAGGTGCCCTGACGAACTGAGCCCCTGGGGGACTTTTTTCTTTTAACTGGTAAGAAGACATTTCAAAAGGGATGGCGTTAAGGCAAAGTGTTGCTACATAGATCCGTATCCTAAATTCTGTCTCTGTGCTGTTCAGACTTAGAGACAGAAATGATGACGCTTTCTGCAGCACTTGACCATCATTCTGCAGGACGATGCTCAAGCACGTACATTGCAAGCTCTTACTGATTTGGTTGGCTGACAGGGCTGCTAAGTGCTATACCATCTACTGCATTCCCCTGACTTAAGCCCTCGTGAGTTCAACTCGATTTCTAATCTGAAGGAAACACTTCAAGGCATTCACTTCCGAACTGCTACACGTTCGTCGTGCAACAGACCTCGCGGCTCGAACTATCAAGACAACTGGCACTACTAAGAGTATCCTACGACTTCTACATCGCTGGGAACGGGATATACACAATGCCGGTGACTACTTTGAAGGTCACTAAAACTTTGAAACACGTATATATTTTGTACGAGCTGTTAATAAAGGGTTGCCACTATTAAAGTTCCAACCCTCATACATACGTCAGAGCTGAGTGTGACAGGATCTTGAAGGATCCTTAGAGTCTTTTTGAGAAGGTCGTGGTTGTGTGATGGTTATAGTAAGTGTGAGTGTGTGTGTTTTAGACACTTGTTCTCTCATCGAGGTGTGTGGTTCCAGGATGGGTGTCACGTCTGGATATGCTTTACCAGTGTTCAGGGCCATTGTACGGGATATGCTGATGTAATTGAACCTAGACTTTCGTTGCCTTTTGTGGTTGGTGCCAATGAGGTCCCCCACGTCTGGTGTTTTGTTTAATATGCGTCTTCCATACCTTGTTCTCAACCTGGTCAGTCTGGTTTGGAGTGGCTCTATTCTAGTTGTTTAGTAGGGCTTACTGCTGTGTGTGATGTTGGGGAGTTTCGCAATTCTGCGAAGGGGTCTCCTCTCTGTGTCGTAAAGTCTATTTGTTACTGGCCCCTGGGGCCGCGTGGTCGACTTAATCACCTCCCCCCCCCCCCCTCTCCCCTAACCGAGGGCGAGCGTCGGTGGCCACGAAGGCGGTGGCGTCGGCATCTGCAGTAGCGCAGGGGTAGTTACTCCTTCCGCCCTGGCCACCAAATCGTTGTATTAGCTGTGTGTAGTGCTGGTTCCTACGGTCGTCAGAGCGGCCATCGAAATTCGCACTAGGGACAATCTCATCACCCGGGCCTTCGACTGTAATCTCAGCAAAGCTTGCGAACGGGTACTGCGTCCAATTAAGAACACACGCAGCAAAGACAGCCAGCCATCTGGCGGCCAAGGTGGAGAACAGTGCAACTGCATTTGCGGTACCATCGACGCCGGCGCCGTCGACTCTGGGACCACCCATGCGCACCCTCGGGCACTGAGTCGTAGAGAACGGTTTGCGGGGTGAGGAGATACAAGCCGGTCGCGCACCCCCTGGAGCTCCTCAAGGCACCAGGCGATCGCAGAATGCCTGATCGCCGAAATACTGTGGTCATTGGACAGTGCCAACATCCAGCATATGCTCAGAGTGTTCGATAAATTTGTTAACTCTTCTGTCAACGAATAAATTCAAGCAAGTATGTCGTTTCTCCTTTTAAATGGAACGTTATACACTAAAGCACCAAAGAAACTGGCATAGGCATGCGTATTCAAATACGGAGATATGTAAATAGGCAGAATACGGCGCTGAGGTCGGCAACGACTTAAATGAGTTTGAACGTGGTGTTATAGTCGGCGCACGAGCGATGAGACACAGCATCGCCGAGGTAGCGATGAAGTGGGGATTTTCCCGTACACCCTTTTTAAACTTGTACTGTGAATATCATGAATCCGGTAACACGAAGTAGATGGAGATAAAGAATTCTGCTACCTATGACGGACGGAGCAAGGAAGTCATAAAAAGCAGACTAGCACTGTCAAAAAGGGCGTTCCTGGCCAAGAGAAGTCTGCTAGTATCAAACATAAGCCTTAATTTGAGGTAGACGTTTATGAGAACGTACGTTTGGAACACATCATTGTATGGTGCTGAAGCATGAACTGTGGGAAAGCCGGAGCAGAAGAGAATCGAAGCATTTGAGGTGTGGTGCTGCAGAAGAATAATGAAAATTAGCTGGATTGATAAGGTATGGAGTGAAGGGGTGTTCTGGAGATAGGCGAGGAAAGATATATGTGGAAAACACTGACAATGAGAAGCGGCATGATGATAGGACATCTGTTAACACATCACAGAACAACTTCCACCGTACTATAGAGAGCTACAGATGGTGAAAACTAGAGGAAAACAGAGATTGGAATACATCCAGCAAATGAGTGAGGACGTAGGTTGCAAATGCTACTCTGAGATGAAGAGGTTGGCACGGAAGAGGAATTCTTGGTGGGCCACATCAAAGCAGAGGACTGATAACTAAAAAAAGGCTTCACTTGATCTACATTTTTTTACCAAACACAATCAGATAACCCTTTAAGACTTACTGAAGGCACTGAAAAAAAAAATTCATTTCACATTTGCTTTGCATTTAAAGATTAAGTTACATTTGTAGTAACAAATTTTTTTCTTATTTATTTTATATTGTTAATGTTCATCCTCACAGATACCTCCTCAAACGCATTCTGACACTATCTGCCTGTTGTGTAGAGCACTCTAGATGTCAGGCGTTAACCCCCATCCTTTTTGCTCACAGAGCGACAAAAAGGCGAGTTGGTACCACTTTGCCATCGAGTTCTGTGCTATGCTAAAAATTTTAAATCTCTAGCTTATCTGGAAGTTTGTTTGAAATCAGTTGCGAAATTTGTACTGAACAGAGAGACAGACAAGAAAGCAAGCTAATAATAAAAAGCGAAACAAAAAAACAGCAAAAACAAAAAATAGAAAAACGTCGTAAAGTATTTATTATTACTATCGATCGCTTGCGGTGCACTGGACTAAGATCGCAACTTTAATCTAAATTTAATTACGATAGCTGACATCCGCGGATATACACTCGCATATCCACTTGGGTGTGGGCTTTTATCGACAAATTAATTAGTACTGCGGATATTCCTTGACATGTCCGAATATCCGCATCCACGGAATCTTAGATATATAAGATATCGGAAATGTTCTGGGAAGGTGCAGTGTACCTGAACGGAAAATAGCGTACAAGAGGCTAATGTGACCACGTCTATAGTACTTGCCCAGCTTTTGGACACATTATGTCTTAGGCGTCGCAGCAGGCATTGAATGAGTTCAGTAATGCGCTGTTTTGAACGTAAAAAGTTGGTATGGACCGAACTACAATGTAACGGATAAATTTGTGGAACTTAATAATTGGAATCTTTGGCAGAAGGGCACGTTGTTCTTGCGAAATAGTTTTGGGAAAATTGTGAGAATCGGCAGTCACGGAACAGTGGGCTACAATACTGCTGCGACCACAAAATATTTCCTGTAAGGGTAAGGAACGTACGGTAGGAGAGATTAGGGCGTGTACGTTCATAGGTGTACAGTCATTTCTTTCCTGAGTTCAATACACGAATGGAACCACACAGAAAATCGGTTATACTACAACGAACTGCGGTGCATGCCGCACGGCGTGGTAGTTAGCGGAACTGGTTGGTACGCTGCTGGGAGCCAGCTGAAACCATGTCGCCACCAATTACTCATATTTGTCCTTTCTGGCAGTTTCTTGAAATATTTTATGCTCTATAATGCAGTAAAACGTCGATTATCCGAACTAATTGGGGGATATGGATGTTTGGAACATGGGGATATTCCGCATAACTGAATTGTATACTTTTATTTACCAATAAATACTAACTATATTGGCAATAAACTGAATCGATTTTATCATTACAAAGGCAAGTCGATAGGAAAGTGTGTAGTGCTGGCTAGTAAACAAGAGATGTGTAATACATTTATGTTTGTACTTACAGTACAAATGTATAGAATTAATGCTTAAAACAAATCCTTAATTGTGGTCTGTCTAAGCAAGCTGATCCGCTTACGAGCAGCTAAGTCAAGCAATTTTTTCGGGACAGATACCTGATATTGGACACTTTCATCTTGAGCTTCAGATACATCGCAAGGCAGTATCTGAACAGGCAGATTCTTCCAAAGCAGCTGAAGTATTTCGTCTTCATTTTCTGGACCACTAGTTGATGAGATTCTGGCAGCGTTAGTTTTATCGGTGTCATGGTATACAGTTTCGCTATCATGGATGATGTCGTGCCCTGGATCTGCATTTTCGACATTCATCCGTTCTTGACCGTTTTCTTCATCACATTCGTGGCAAATGAGTTCTTTTAGCATATTCGGACATATCGTTCTGTTCGTCATTTTCCATTAGACTTCGAGAACTTTCCTCCACATCCAAAATTTTATTCCACGTGCGGGTAACATTTCGGTTAAGCGGTCGTTCATTTGACCGTTGTTCGGATGATCGACACTTTACTGCTTTTGTATATTCTGTAATAATCGATATTTAGGTCACTGTAAATACAATCATTCTGCAATATTCTGTGATAAACAGCTGCACTCTCCGTCCAGGAGTTCCTTTCGGTTGTGGTTGTACATTGGTGTTCGTAAAGAACGTACTTTCGGTGCTTAGTGTTGCATTTCATTGATGACTATTCTTTCGGATTTGCAATTGAGTGTGGTTACACTACGACAATATGGCTACGGAGACTCTTCTGCCACGCACACGGAGAGCACATGGTGAGGTACAAAGGTTATCTAATATTAGATGGTTGTAGCAGAAATGTAATACACTCGTGTTCAGAAAAATCAGAACACCTTGAAGGACTAGGGACAGGAGTTCATATTCACAGAACATGTACATTAGTATGTTCTGCAGAAATGATTAGCATTTCAGTCATCTAGTCATGTGTCCTGTTGCCTAGTAGGCACAGGCTCCGACAAGGGTCCGATAACTTGTTGCATCCGCGAAGGATCGACGCGTATAAGCCGCGAATGGCGTTCTGTTGTATAGCCATCGACTCTCCATTCTCCTGATTCCAAAGTTCATCTGTGGTGGTTGCCGCCGAGTCAGGGTGCTGCAATCGTCGTTTCGCCACATCCCACACATTTCGATTGGCGACAAGTCTGGTGATCTGGCGGGCCAGGTCAAAAGGCTGACATCCTGCGACATCAAGAAGGCACGTGTTCGTGCAGCAATGTGTGGTCGTCCATAGTCTTGCTGAAAAATAGTGTCTGGGGTGTTGTGCAGAAAGGGTACCACTACGGACCGCAGAATGTCATTCACGTAGGTCACATTGCTCACAGTGCCCTGGACACGCATCAAATGGTTCAAATGGCTCTGAGCACTATGGGACTTAACTACTGTGGTCATCAGTCCCCTAGAACTTAGAACTACTTAAACCTAACTAACCTAAGGACATCACACACATCCATACCCGAGGCAGGATTCGAACCTGCGACCGTAGCAGTCGCGCGGTTCCGGACTGCGCGCCTAGAACCGCTAGACCACCACGGCCGGCCGACACGCATCAGCTGTGATTCGTGGTTGTACTGGATAGCACCCCACACAGCCATAAGGTCTTGAGTTGGCGCTGTACAGGGTTAATACAAATGATTGAAGCGATTTCACAGCTCTACAATAACTGTATTATTTGAGATACTTTCACAATGCTTTGCGCACACATACAAAAACTCAAAAAGTTTTTTTAGGCATTCACAAATGTTCGATATGTGCCCCTTTAGTGATTCGGCAGACATCAAGCCGATAATCAAGTTCCTCCCACACTCGGCGCAGCATGTCCCCATGAATGAGTTCGAAAGCATCGTTGATGCGAGCTGGCAGTTCTGGCACGTTTCTTGGTAGAGGAGGTTTAAACACTGAATCTTTCACATAACCCCACAGAAAGAAATCGCATAGGGTTAAGTCGGGAGAGCGTGGAGGCCATGACATGAATTGCTGTTCATGATCTCCACCACGACCGATCCATCGGTTTTCCAATCTCCTGTTTAAGAAATGCCGAACATCATGATGGAAGTGCGGTGGAGCACCATCCTGTTGAAAGATGAAGTCGGCGCTGTCGGTCTCCAGTTGTGGCATGAGCCAATTTTCCAGCATGTCCAGATACACGTGTCCTGTTACGTTTTTTTCGCAGAAGAAAAAGGGGCCGTAAACTTTAAACCGTGAGATTGCACAAAACACGTTAACTTTTGGTGAATTGCGAATTTCCTGCACGAATGCGTGAGGATTCTCTACCGCCCAGATTCGCACATTGTGTCTGTTCACTTCACCATTAAGAAAAAATGTTGCTTCATCACTGAAAACAAGTTTCGCACTGAACGCATCCTCTTCCATGAGCTGTTGCAACCGCGCCGAAAATTCAAAGCGTTTGACTTTGTCATCGGGTTTCAGGGCTTGTAGCAATTGTAAACGGTAAGGCTTCTGCTTTAGTCTTTTCCGTAAGATTTTCCAAACCGTCGGCTGTGGTACGTTTAGCTCCCTGCTTGCTTGATTCGTCGACTTCCGCGGGCTACGCGTGAAACTTGCCCGCACGCGTTCAACCGTTTCTTCGCTCACTGCGGGCCGACCCGTTGATTTCCCCTTACAGAGGCATCCAGAAGCTGTAAACTGCGCATACCATCGCCGAATGGAGTTAGCAGTTGGTGGATGCTTGTTGAACTTCGTCCTGAAGTGTCGTTGCACTGTTATGACTGACTGATGTGAGTGCATTTCAAGCACGACATACGCTTTCTCGGCTCCTGTCGCCATTTTGTCTCACTGCGCTCTCGAGTGCTCTGGCGGCAGAAACCTGAAGTGCGGCTTCAGCCGAACAAAACTTTATGAGTTTTTCTACGTATCTGTACTGTGTCGTGACCATATGTCAATGAATGGAGCTACAGTGAATTTATGAAATCGCTTCAATCATTTGTAATAGCCCTGTATGTCTTGCGCGAATACAATCACTGTGATGCCTCTCTCCCTGTTTGCGGCGAACCAAAATGCGACCATCATTTTCAAACAAACAGAACGTGGAGTCGTCCGAAAAAACTACCTGATGCCATTCCTGTCCCAATGACGTCGTTCCACATACCACTGCCGTCTAGAATGTTTCTGTACATTCGTCGGAGCTAGGTAGAGAAATGGACGATGCTCACGTAGCCCATGCCATAATAAACGGCGACGGACTGTTATCGCTTATCGTGTGCGATGTGTAAAACTGTTCCACTGTTCGGCCAGAGCTCAGAAGGACGTAGATCTGTCTTGCAATACCATTCGGATGAGGTGCCGACCTTCTCGTTGGGTGGTCTGGGTGGTGCGACCTCCCGCATCTCGTCGTGTTCTACAGCTTTCCGAGAACCGTTCTCACTTCGTCTCATAGGAGCAGCAATTTCCCGAATGGATGCATCACATTCTCTCATGCCAATAACGTACCCTCTTTCAAACTCACTGATTTGACGTTACGGTTCGCGCAAACGGTTCGTGCATACATCTACGAAGTATCCTACAGGTCTGCTCAAATCACACTGATCCATCACATTCGGTTTACAGCAACAACTACAGCCGCACGCACATTTTACCGGGAGATGGTATTGCGCCACGATATCGACGTTGACCTTTCACCCGCGGGACGACATGGGTTAGTCGTTCAAAGTGCTCTGTTTTTTTTTCTTTTTTCTTTTTTTTTGTAGGGTGAGCATTATTCATAACCCCAACAATGTATCCATTCCTTGTGTATAGTTGCTTTGTAGACTTCGCCTTTCAGTCCATCCTTATGGTAGAAATCTGAAGGTGGGAAGTCGGAAGATCTTCGTGGCCAAGAAACGTTACCATATCTGCCGATTCCTCATCCGGAAATTTTACATTTGAATGATGTGTCGCTTGATAGCTGTCATGTACAGGGGTCTCCATCGTGCTGGAACAACATAACCGTCCCTGCAGCAAAAGTAACCTCTTCCAACACGCTTGTTTTCAAGAAAGCCTATACAGCAGAGGGTCTGTTAGACTACAGAGTGACGCTACAATCCCAGTCAACTGATTTCCTGTCATACTGCACCACACATTTACAGAGAAGAGCTGTCGAAAACATATCTCCACGGAGGCATATGGATTTCATCGGACCACTCACGTGATGTTATTGGTACGGTAACGACTGAAAGTTGCCTCATCCGCGCACAGTATTAATGGAATTACCCGGCGATTTGCAATTACCTGACGACAAAATTTCGAACGAGTAGAATTCGCTTTAAATGATAAGGATAGAGTCCGTGCATTCATAATGGCCGCTATATTATTGCGCTTGCAACACCGATAAAACTAAATTGTGCGTCTGTGCTTGTTGGACTATGTTCTACACTGAACAGTGTCCTATGATTCGTCCACACTCTGATCTTTCGGACGTGCAGGTGAATTATGACAGCTGCATACTGCAACAGTTTCACGCGGTCTGCTGCAAGCGCAAGCAAACACTCTTGAATCTAGTATTCCCCGGTTATTAAACTGTCTACCGCGTGCTCTACAGGCAGCAACAATGTTTCCATCACAAAAAGTTGTCACAAATACCACTTCGGCATAGTCGCTATTTGCAAAACCACGCAGCGAGCTTAAATGATACAGTAGAATTGGCTAACGATTCATATCGGCAGTTGAAAAATTCGATACTGTGAAGTCAAACAAAATTATCGTAATATATTAGGCAGAAGAAATGTCCTGTATTGTTTGCATGGGCCTATAGATAATACGATGCGTACGTTTATGAGCCATTTTCAACTCCTAAACGCAGCTCTGAATTTGATTAAACTCCTCTCCTTGAAGCATGATAAAACTGGCATCTCTGGCTCCGGAAACTTTATCTCCCGAATGCAATATTCACGCTCCATTACATGCGATAATGATGCTGTCAGGACTGCAGTGAAAGAATAAAAGACGAGCAGGAAAAAAGTTTCAGAGAGCTCTTTTCTCCGACGAGAGGCGAAAGGCGAGAAGGAGCAGTTGTTCGCACGTCAGCGCCTCTTCGCTAGGTGTGGCAGAATCGGCTCACTTCTCATGAACGTCACATTCCTACTGTCGCCTGTAAACAAGTAATGTTCTCACTCTCACCTTCTCTTCTCTAGGAGTTTCTGGTAGGCGACACGCGACATCAGTTAATACTGTGTAGTGTTGAGTAACCAGATGTTTACGTAACTGAGAAATAATAAACGTTTTCGCTGTCGTTCCTTGGTCTCTCTATGACCTACCTTTAACAGATCAAGGATGAGCTCAGTGGAATTCTCGTAAATCACAAGTCAAAACAACGGAACAAAAACCTCTCATATTCAATATTTAAATGGAAGGATTGGCACCTGCTTTGCAATGGAACAGGGTCACAATAAATGCAAGGATTGTATTTATTTTTGTACGGTCACCTAAGTAGGATTACTTATAGACAATAGTTCGGTACTGAGGTTCAGATCAATTCTGAATTTAATAAGTCATTTATTTATTTTAAAACTTGACGTATACCACATTAAAATGACAGGAAAGCTACCTACAAAAGCAACATAAAGTCCCGTAATGTTTACGGAGAAACTGTTTCAACTTAACTAGCACGAGGCAGTCTAAAATAATGAAATACTAAGATCTCTTGAAGCTCACTGTTGTCATGAATGTCCCTCTGACGACGTGGGAGGTACTGTATTTATGGGAAAGACAGAATGGGAAACGCTAAAAGCTTTCCTAATGTGTGCAGGTCACAATTGCAAAGTAAACGAACCCAGGACCGACGAGATAATACAATTATTCATGTAAAACAAGTTCAAAAAAATGGTTCAAATGGCTCTGAGCACTATGGTACTTAACTTCTGAGGTCATCAATCCCCTAGAACTTAGAACTACTTAGACCTAACTAACCTAAGGACAATACACACATCCATGCCCGAGGCAGGATTCGAACCCGCGACTGTAGCGGTCGCGCGGTTCCAGACTGCAGCGCCTAGAACCGCTCGGCCACTTCGGCCCGCTAACTCAAGTTGCGTAGCAAATTCCGCAAACTGTTAGCTGCTCAGAAAGTATACAGCACTAAACGCGAAATGGGACACTTCTTAAAATTCAGCACAGTTGGGCCAAAATGCGCAAGTCAGCATCTAATACTGCCACAGACGGCTTCCCCGCGACAAGCGCCCACAATTCTCCTTCTCTAAACCTAACTCCCGAGTTTCGAAAAACTCTACATGGAGGGGAGGACACCAAGCTATTGCTATAGTGACCAGCGAAAATTGCCTTACTGAATGCATCTCAAAATGCAAGAGGTTGGTAGGTTTAAGTGAGAGAGAGAGAGGGGGGGGGGGGGGGGGGGGGACCAAACTGCTAGGTCATCGGTCCCCAAGATGCTGGTGTCGGCTGCCAGACATGTTCCACTCATTCGCATCTAAACATGATGGCAGAAAAGACCCACTTGATTGGATAATATTTCGAGGGAAAAGGTAAAGAATTTTTTCACATTTGCCGATCTGCACAGTGTTGGCCCATTCTATATCTGCATGCACTGAAGTGGAAAAAGCTGCATTCGCTGGCGAGGCGAGGACACGGGTTTATTTCACTAGCTTCCGTGAACTGCGGTACACAGGGGAGCCCCTTTCTTCCTCCAGAGCCTCTGAGACTGACCTCCTGTGGTCAATCTATGCCACAAGATGGACACCTTAGCTTTCGTTCCTTAACAAAATACACTCTCACAAGAAAAAAAAAGACTCATCTCCAGGGAATTATCGGAATTGGACGGAAATCGGTAGATGCGATGCACATGCACAGAGAAACAAATGTAAAATTGGGTCATTTATTCAAGAGAGACAGCTTCACAAACTGAGCAAGTCAGTACCTCGTTTGTCCATCTGTGGCCATTACGCAAGTAGTTATTTGGTTGGCTTGCTATTGAGTGATAGAGTTGTTCGATATTCTCCTGGGGGCTATCGAGCCAAATTCTGCCCAATTCGCACGTTAGAACGTCATAATCACGAGATCGTTGGAAGGCCTAGAAGTAACGCTCAAAACGTCTCAGTTGTGAGATTCTGTGATATTGCTGGTCAAGTTAGGGTTTGGCAAGCACGAAGATGGAAGTACAAACTCTCGACATGCGCGGGCGAGTGTTATCTTGCTGAAATGTAAATTCGGGATGGATTGCCATGAAAGGCAACAAAATGAGGTGTGGAATATCGTCGATGTACCACTGTGCTGTAAGGGTGATGCGGATGACGATCAAAGGGGTTCTCCTATGAAAATAAATGGCACCCCTGACCATGACGCCTGGATGTTGGCGACAGTCAGGCTGGTACCTCACACTGTCCGGGTCGTCTCCAGACATATATTCGGCCTGGAAACACATTGATTGGGATTGTATTGTATTGTATTGTATTGTATGTTAAGCGGGGACCTAGAAACGACGGAGAGGCTCCATCCCTGCCGCAGCCGCAGTGGTCCACAACCCCACGACGACTACCGGAGTCCACTATACCCCTCCGCCGCCCCACACCGAACCACTCTTTTAGGGTTATTGTGCGGTTCGGGCCCCGGTGGACTCTCGCAGGGAACGTCTCACACCACACGAGTGTAACCCTATGTTTGCGTGGTAGAGTAATGGTGGTGTACACGTACGTGGAGAACTTGTTTGCGCATCAATCGCCGACATAGTGTAGCTGAGGCGGAATAAGGGGAACCAGCCTCCATTCGCCGAGGCAGATGGAAAACCGCCTAAAAACCATTCACAGACTGGCTGGCTCACCGGACCTCGACACAAGGCCGCCGGGCGGATTGGTGCCGGGGACCAGGCGCTCCTTCCCAATCCGGAAAGCCGTGCGTTAGACCGCACGGCTAACCGGGCGGGCATTGATTGGGATAGAACTATCTTCAGAGATGAGTCCTGCTTCGAAATGAGCCCCAATGAGAAGCGTAGATGGTTTTGGAGATGCCCCAAACGCGGATGGGTTATTAACCTGACTGTACCCGCCATATGGCGCGACGACCAGGAATGGTCTGGGGCGCCATTTGTTTTCATAGCAGAACCCCTTTGGTTGTCATCCGCATCACCCTTACCGCACAGCCGTAAGTCGACAATACGCTGCGCGGCTTTCAAGCCGTTCTGGGCTTACATTTCAGGAAGATAACGCCCGCCTACTCGCATGCTTGTCAGACCCAACATGGGCCAGCAGGATCGATGGATCTCTCCCCAGTTGAGAAAATTTGGGGGAATCCAACCAGCTCGGGATTCTCTGCTGAAACGCGCCAATACAACAGAATTTGACTTCAAACCCCTCTGGAGACATAACACTGAAAACAGATGACAAAACCAAAGTCAAACCGATACATGTACAAACAACATATACAGGCAACACATCACAGAAAATAAACAAATTGTTAAGGAATACGAAAATACAGCTACCATTTCGCACTATCGATAACTTACAAATAAAGCTGAGATCAGGGAAAAGCGATGTCCCTGTCTCTCCTAATCCAGATGTAAGCGTATACAGAATTTCCTGCTATTACTTCTACAGGTTCTACGTCGGACGTGCAGGATTAAGTTTTAGTATAAGATTTAAAGAACACAAAAGAGATTGCGGAAGCTTACACTTAAAAAATACTACACTTAAGAAATAAAAATCATAGAATGAACAGAATCGATAACGCTTTGCAAATTCTACGCAGGTTACCATGAACATTTTGGAGGAACTAGAAATTTACGCAGACAAATTAGATATCCGAATGACATCCTAAACAAACAAACAGACCTCAGCGTAAAAATTATCTGTAACACTTTTTTCACATGCTAAGAAAAGCAAAGGTATGAACGCAACACGTTAAACAAAAAACAATAGACAACGATAACATAAAAATATCTCTGACTACCTAACATATAATTTACTTCTAAACATAAAGGACAACTGGAACGATCTGTCATTTGACAACTGTAAAAGAAACCATTGATATTTCTGTAGAAAGTATGTATGTGACCTTCTTGTATGTTAAAACGTAGTACATAAAAGAACTTACAACTAGGCGTAAGTACCGAGTGATCAAAAAGTCAGTATAAATTTGAAAACTTAATAAACCACGGAATAATGCAGATAGAGAGGTAAAATTTGACACACATGCTTGGAATGACATAGGGTTTTATTAGAACCAAAAAAAAAGTTCACAAAACGTCCGACAGATAGCGCTGGACAGCAAAACTGCTACCGTGACGGGTGAGAGGTACGCCGACATGTTAGAGAATCGCATCATCCCCAGCCTGGCTGATAAACACCTGCTGGAACGTACGATGTTTATGAAGGATGGTGCTCCACCCCATATTGCTAGACGCGTGAAAGATTTCTTGCGCACGTCGTTTGGTGATGGTCGTGTGCTCAGCCGCCACTTTCGTCATGCTTCGCCTCCCAGGTCCCCAGACCTCAGTCTGTGCGATTATTGGCTTTGGGGTTACCTGAAGACGCAGGTGTATTGTGGTCGACCGACATCTCTAGGGATGCTGAAAGACAAGATCCGAAGCCAATGCCTCATCATAACTCCGGACATGCTTTACAGTGCTGTTCACAACATTATTCCTCGACTACAGCTGTTGTTGAGGAATGATGGTGGACATTGAGCATTTCCTGTAAAGAACATCATTTTTGCTTTGTCTTACTTTGTTATGCTAATTATTGCTATTCTGATCAGATGAAGCGCCATCTGTCGGACATTTTTTGAACTTTTGTATTTTTTTGGTTCTAATAAAACCCCATGTCATTCCAAGCATGTGTGCCAATTTGTACCTCACTATCTACATTATTCCGTGATTTATTCAGCTTTCAAATTTATACTGACTTTTTGATCACCCGGTCTAATATAACATAAAACCTCATAGTTTTATTATACTGACATTGAAGCGATCTATAATTTTATAACTGTCAAAAAATAATAGGACACTTCAATTATATTCTTCTACAGAACGTAAATTCGTGATCTATATTATCAAAATAGTACAGAAAATAAATTAAGTTCCAAGACGTTTTATGAACGTCACGCTATCTAGTCGTAAGTACAATATCAAATCTCATAGTACTACTACATAAACTTGGAATAAAATGATATACGTATACGTGTAATGTTAACTGAACACTTGCAAATGGCACATATGAGAAAACAAGCTTGTCGGAAACATATGCAATCCACAAGAAACAAACAATCTACGGGTAGTTTTGTCAAAAGTATATAGAAGATGTCATATCACGACCTTATGTAAGCTGCAGGCTCAGAAGAGAGAAAGTTATTTTGCGGACAGGTAGCTGCGTGTCACGTATTTCTTAATAATTAATAGTGTTGTGGCGTAGATTGACAGCCACGCCACTCGGAAGTAGCCGAAAGGCACGCGTTAACTCACGCAGGCTAGAGATAGGTCTGAAACAGAATACGTAATGAATGCTATAAAGAAAAGTACGTAGCTTTTGGAATACTTAACTTTAATCCATCCTTGTTGTATACATCGTTCTTGATGAGACATGCTTTATACGATAAGTATCAATTACTATGTAAGGCTAATGGCGCCTTGCTAGGTCGTAGCCATGGACTTAGCTGAAGGCTATTCTAGCTATCTGCTCGGCAAAGGAGCGAGGCTTCGTCAGTGTAGTCGCTAGCAAAGTCGTCCGTACAACTGGGGCGAGTGCTAGTCCGTCTCTCGAGACCTGCCGTGTGGTGGCGCTCGGTCTGCGATCACTAACAGTGGCGACACGCGGGTCCGACATGTACTGATGGACCGCGGCCGATTTAAAGCTACCACCAAGCAAGTGTGGTGTCTGGCGGTGACACCACAAATAGCTATTGGCAATCATCTTCAAAAAAGTTTGCTATAGTGTAATAAATGAGCAACACTCTATTGTAATCTCCTGAAGCACATTGACATCAGTATATATAGATGCCTGTCCAGTTAGAATAAACTGCTGCGTCCTGCGTGTCAGCAAATATTCCATCCAGTCGTAAATTTGTTTAGACACGTCATTCTTTAGACGGTGTAGATGTGGAACTGAAGCAAAAGATTGTAGAGAGTCAAGAAACTTGGGTTGCGCTGTTCACGGCACTGAGGATGTTATGAGACAAGGAGATCAGTTCAGTATCACATGGTTCCTATTTCTGGAACCAATGCTGTTTTCGGTAGGACACAATTTTCACCCAAGTAGGTTATAATGATTGAACTCAGATTATGTTTGCTGGGGTACGGATCCACATTCTCCAAGTAGTTACTAATCATGTTCGTCTAAGCTTATTCCTCTCAAACAGTTATTTTATATGTCCTCGGAGTCTTTCGCGACGGCATACGTGAATATTCTGGGTTATCAAGCCGCGTCAGTTCGAATAAAATTCTCGAGATTTCGATGACCATCTGCCCGATCGTCGTCAGGAGTTCACTGACTGCTGGGGCTGCTACGGTTTCTCGCTTATATAGGCATGGCGACATCATCATCATCATCAGCAGCCAATCAGATCGATCCAATGTGGCGCGTGCGGCTAAGCCGACCCGGGCAGCTAGCAGAGCTATTGCCCGTTCCAGCACGGTGACGTCAGGAGGCGCCAGGGGCAGGCGCCACGTTTGAAACTGCCGCTCCCGCGTCGCGCGTCTGTCTTTGCTTCTTTCGATGTCCAACGCCCGCCCCCCCCCCCCCCCCCCATGCCTTGCTGAGTGTGTATCCCTGGTCTTTGTTGAAATTGTTGTTGTTTAAACGGATATCGGCTGCTTCCTTTATAACGGAGTCCCAGTATGTAGATGCCTGAGAAAACACTTCTGTATTTTCGAACTGTACTTTATGTCCGTTTTCTAGACAATGCTGCGCTATGGCCGACTTGTCAAGCTCCCTTTGTTTTATATGGCGCTTGTGCTCAGTACAACGCTCCGCAACCGTGCTAATTGTTTGTCCGATATACATACTGTCACATTGACAGGGTACACCATACACGCCAGGCACTCGAAGAGCAATGTCATCTTTAACAGGGCGCAACATATCTCGTATCTTGGGGGCGGGCCGGAACACTGGCATTAGTCTATGTTTCTGCTAGTTGCTCCACAATATGGCAGGAATGCAGTCCGTTTGGCCTCTTCTACTGATTAACCAGGCGTCTTTCGTCGGCGTCCCTTAAAAACGTTTACGATGTCTCTTTTGCTGTATCCACTTTTCCCGAAAACACGTTTTAAGTTCTGCAATTCAGACTGTAGGAGGTCTTCGTCAGAGATAATCTTGGCTCTATGAACCAAAGTATTCAGGCCAGCTTTATTGTGTACAGGATGGTGGAAACTATTGGCTTTCAAGTACCGATCAGTGTGTGGTTTCCGGTACACTGAATGACCAAGGTAGCGTCCTGCCTTCTGCTCAACCAAAATATCCAAGAATGGTAGCTTGCCGTGCTTCTCCATCTCGACATTAAATTTAATGTTGGGATGGACACCTTTCATGTGCTCGACGAACAGCTGAAGTGTATCTTTACCGTGAGGCCATATCAGTCCGGCCCCGGTAGCTGAGTGGTCAGCGTGACGGAATATCAATCCTAAGGTCCCGGGTTCGATTCCCGGCTGGGTCGGAGATTTTCTCCGCTGAGGGACTGGGTGTTGTGTTGTCCTAATCATCATCATTTCATCCACATCGACGCGCAGGTCGCCTAAGTGGCGTCAACTCGAAAGACCTGCATCAGGCGAACAGTCTACCGGACGGGAGGCCCTAACCACACGGCTATATAGAAAGGTGACATCAACGTATCGTAGGAAGCAAGAGGGCCGTAATTTCACAGTTTGCAGAGCCTGCTCCTCAAAGTGCTCCATGAAGAAATTTGCGACTGCTGGAGACAGTGGTGATCCCACGGCTATGCTGCCCGTCATCTCATAATATTCATAGCAGTACAAAAAGTACATTGTCGTTAGGACGTGACAGAAAAACTTAATGATCCCAGATGGAAAATGTTGGGCCACAAGATCCAGCGTATCTTGTAATGGCAACCTCGTAAAAAGTACACAACGTCCATGCTAACCATTAGGTCGTTTGGGTCTATGTTTATTATCTTGAGTGTCTCAACACATTTCTGCGAGCTGACAACATGGTGTTCACAATGTCCCAATTTTGGTGCTACATTACTTAGTAATGCAAAACACCACGTAACGATAAAGCAGTTTTTACTCGACTCTCATAGTTTTCAGTACTGTTACATTAGAGTACTATGATGATTAGATATATAAGATTATAGAATCGCATTCTGCCCCCACAAACGCTAGTGTACAGTGGTATATAAACAGTCCATGTGGCTTGTGTTAGTTATTATAGTTGCTCTTTGACATGAGTGATAAGACGATTCCATGTTGTCTTAACAGTTAATTGTTCAGGCTTCCACGCTTCCAAGCTTCTCTGTATAGATGTGTTTCATGTTGAAATAAATTTTCAATTCTACCAGATACCACAAGATCTTTGTACCAACTATTCCAAAATGAATAAATATTTACAAGTTATTTTAAAGAAGTTACAGACAATTCTATTTACACCAACGATGAGTGGTAATTATAATTGAGAACAAAAGGGTATGCAGGTTAATTAACAAAGTTCTGCAAAACAATTATAATCTTCCTAGCTAATACATGTGTTTTATGTATAAGACTTTGCTCGAATGTAACGTAAAACCTAAAGTAGCGTAAAACATCTCGGATTTATTTTGTGAGCATAACATGGGGTCATAGCACCAACGACATACATGACATGAAAAATAATCCTTAAAGTAAGTTATAATGCGCTTAGTATATCTTCAGACATGACTTGTTCCTACATCAAAATCACAAGTGTATAATGCTTTCGTTTCAGATTTTTGAAAATGGCCTAAGGCCGAAATTGTACAATTGTACTTTAAATAAAAAGAACGGCAGCTGAGGGCATCTCATGAAATCTTTCAAAATGGTCCCAACGATGTTGAGCGTTCAGTGTACTATCTTCGCAGATTTGGATGGTAGTACATTCATGTAGCATTATGCCCCCGTACACCATAACACCCGGACACTAAAAACGATCATGTTCCACAGTATTCCTGGCTGCACTGGGTTCTCACTTCTCGCCATATGAGGGTACCATCAGAATTACTACTCACATTATGTCTGCTCTCATCCGAGAAGAACGTGTGATCCCATTCCTCGTCTGTCCACTGCCTACGCTCTTGGCACCATCGAAAATTTTGCCGTCGACACGCAGGTGTCACAGCGGCCTGGTCGTTGGGGAAAGAAACCGACCCCATGACGTCGCCGTGCCAGTGTGGAGTGAGAGACTGCGTGTCCAGCAGTCCCGTGGAACATGAATACGGTTGCACCCGCTGTTTGATGTGGTTCCTTCTTACCTGTTGCACAATGTAGCAATCATCTGCTGCTGTAGTTGACCGTGTCGACCACTTTTTCTCCTTTGAGCAGCAGTGTCTGTGATTCGGAACGCTTTCCAAGCACGTGAAACGAACTCTTGCTTGGCCTTTCTTTCAGTGCCCTTACGATTCTCCCCCAAGTGAAGTCATCCAAGCACAGTGCACCGTAACAGTTCGATGATCGACACACACTGCCTTTTAGAGTTTCTTCATTTGCCTCGTGTTGCAGGGCGCCATAGATACGTTTACCTCACGCTATGTGACGTCCAGGTTTCTGTGGATGGCTGAGAGACGTGTGGAAAACACTCCCGCACTCCCAGTCACACTTCCCATTAATAAGTCAGGTGACGTCTTCTATCCTTAAGTTTTGTAGACACGTGTATGTATGCGTAAAGAAGACGAATGAGAAATTATGACAACGCCGCTAAGACCCACGTACGGAGGCTCCGTACCGTACAACATGAGGCGCTGAGAAGGATATTCCACGTGCTGTTCAACTTCCCAGCACAATGCTTACACGAAGCCGTCGAAAACCTGGAAGTTTAGAAACATTTGAGAAGAAAGCTGTAAAATTCTAAAATCAGACACGAGGATCAACTAACCTACTTATCCAGCGACTAGGAAGGTCGAAAGACAACCGAGACTACTATAATCGGCCAATAACTCTACTAAGTAGATAGTAGAGCCACACTTGAAGTGCTTTTTTTTTGGTCATCCGTCTACTGACTGGTTTGATGCGGCCCGCCACGAATTCCTTTCCTGGGCTAACCTCTTCATCTCAGAGTAGCACTTGCAACCTACGTCCTCAATTATTTGCTTGACGTATTCCAATCTCTGTCTTCCTCTACAGTTTTTGCCCTCTACAGCTCCCTCTAGTACCATGGAAGTCATTCCCTCATGTCTTAGCAGATGTCCTATCATCCTGTCCCTTCTCCTTATCAGTGTTTTCCACATATTCGTTTCTTCTCCGATTCTGCGTAGAACCTCCTCATTCCTTATCTTATCAGTCCACCTAATTTTCAACATTCGTCTATAGCACCACATCTCAAATGCTTCGATTCTCTTCTGTTCCGGTTTTCCCACAGTCCATGTTTCACTACCATACAATGCTGTACTCCAGACGTACATCCTCAGAAATTTCTTCCTCAAATTAAGGCCGGTATTTGATATTAGCAGACTTCTCTTGGCCAGAAATGCCTTTTTTGCCATAGCGAGATAATATACTGGCGGAAACCCTCATGGTCTGTGTTCAGTGGCACCAGGGTATAATATGTTCATATTTCGGCTCAAATGGTTTAATTGGCTCTGAACACTATGGGACTTAACATCTGATGTCATCAGCATCTATAACTTAGAACTACTTAAACCTAACTAATCTAAGGACATCACACACATGCATTGCCGAGGCAGGCTTCGAACCTTCGACCGTAGCGGTCGCGCGTTTCCAGACTGAGGCCCCCAGAACCGCTCGCCACACCGGCCGGCGTTCATATTGAGGGTTTGTAGGCATAGTGATTCCTTCCTAACTGTGATCGATGATCAGATGGCGCTCACGAGGGCTGTCAGTGCACCGTCTATTTTGGCTCTGCTGGCAGTAGAAGTGCTGAGTTTAGATGTGAACTTTATTCGACACATTCATTGTGGAGTACAGCCATGCCCCACCTAGGAGTATGTACTCTTGTTGAAAGCTTCAGCCATTTGAATGGGGTCACATTGTGGGCCCGTGGAAAAATAGATCGATGGATCGACCGATTGCTGTACATGTTGGGCACACATTATAGGTCTCGCGGTGCTGATTTCAGCGGTCGTCTGTGGAACATTCTCACAGCTGTACACCAGGTTCTGGACGTCTGCGCAGTAGAGAGGCAAGTCAAGATTGACACACTACGTTAGCAGCTGTGGGCGACCGAAAATCATTCAGGGACGAGAATCGGGCACTTGTTGTAGCTGCTGTGTCAACATAGACCATTGGGAACCGTCTGCTTGTAGCAGAGTTAAGATCACCTGTGCGTCTGAATACCACAGACACCACGACACCGCCAAACATGGGTACTCTGGTGTCGTGAAAGACTCTACTGGAGACTGGATGGCACGCTTTTGCCTTCTGTGCTGAGTATAGGTTCTGTCTGTATGCGACTGATGAACGTACACGTGATCGGCGTAGATCTGGTGAGCATTTACCAGTGGTACATGTGTGGGACATGTTGAGGCCGGAAGTTCGTCGTTCTCCAGTCCCTGCCAGAACCGTTGCCGAATAAAAGATGAAAGGTACTTGGGGCAGTGCATCGTAGGATGCCATTCGGCACCTTTATGATCATTTGAATGCCAGAATACGCTCATGCGTTGTTGCTAGCGTCGGGGTACAGTGTATATTGATCCGAACGTTCGCACGCTCTTTACTGTGACATTTGTGTTTCAGTTGGTCTGAATCTGTTATCATACACACTTACAATGTTACCATATATGTTACTAGCTGTCACCTCACTTTTGAATAAAACGACATTGTCCTTATTTCCGACCGTGCAGTTCCGGCTAACCAGATTCCATCTACCAAAGAGATGTTCCCTAAACTTGTATCCAACTGTCACTAGCAGTAAATACCGTAAATAGACAGTGCACATTAGACATTATAAAGAAGAAGAAAGTGACAATGTGTGTGGGGTATCATACGGGCTGCAAATGGGGAAATCAGCGGACTCTTATAGTCCTGCGCATTTGAAACAATGAAGCTGGTCGCCCGTTCACATGCCGCTGGTATGAACATACACGGAAAATAGCTAAGGATGATCAAACCACCAGAAGGTGACAAGGCGTTGGACGTCTACCCCTCATCACAGAACATGGACGTTGGAGGATGGCCATTGTGTCAAACAGGATAGCCCCGATATGGGGCAGATCTAACGACGGAGTACAGTGCTGGTGCAGGAGCAAAGGTTTCAGATCACATTGTCGAGCACACATTGTTAAATATGGGGCTCCACAGCGGCCGACGCTTAGGCTGGCTCTGAGCACTATGGGACTTAACATCTGTGGTCATCAGTCCCCTACAACTTAGAACTACTTAAACCTAACTAACCTAAGGACATCACACACATCCATGCCCGAGGCAGGATTCGAACCTGCGACCGTAGCAGTCGCGCAAGTTCCGGACTGAGAGCCTAGAAGCCGTCGCTTAGGTGTTCCCATGTTGAGTGAATAATATTCTTAATTACCATTGTAGTCTGCATGGGATCAGCAAGACTGTAAACATGTCGCCTGGTCGTATGACTCACGCTTCTTGCTACACCATATCGATGACGCTGTCCCGATACGGTATCACCCATGCACCACGACAAGAACGCAGGCCAGTGGCGGTATATACAGGGTGGTTCATTGACAGTGACGGGGCCAAATATCTCACGGAATAAGCGTCAAACGAAAAAAAACTACAAAGAACGAAAATCGTCTAGCTTGAAGGGAGAAACCAGATGGCGCTATGGTTGGCCCGCTAGATGGCGCTTCCGTAAGTCAAACGGTTATAATCTGCGTTTTTTTTAAACAGGAACCCCAATTTTTTATTACATATTCGTGGAGTACGTACAGAAATATGAATGCTTTAGTTGGAACACATTTTTCGCTTTGTGAAAAAGGCGCTGTAATAGTCACAAACGTATAAGTACGTGGTATCAGGTAACATTCCGCCAGTGCGGACGATATTTGCTTCGTGATACATAACCCGTGTTAAAATGGACCGTTTACCAATTGCGGAAAAGGTCTATATCGTGTTGATTGATGTATGGCTATTGTGGTCAAAATGCCCAATGGGCGTGTGCTATGTATGCTGCTCGGTACCCTGGACGACATAATCCAAGTGTCCGGACCGTTCGCCGGATAGTTACGTTACATAAGGAAACAGGAAGTGTTCAGCCACATGGAAACGTCAACCACTACCTGCAACAAATGGTGATGGTAGCAGACAAATTGCGCGAGAATCGGGAATCTCAAAAACGTCGGTGTTGAGAATGCTACATTAACATCGACTGCATCCGTACCATATTTCTATGCACCAGGAATTGCATGGCGACGACCTTGAAAGTCGTGTACAGTTCTGCCACTGGGCACAAGAGAAATTACGGGACGATGACAGATTTTTTGCACGCGTTCTACACTCCTGGAAATTGAAATAAGAACACCGTGAATTCATAGTCCCAGGAAGGGGAAACTTTATTGACACATTCCTGGGGTCAGATACATCACATGATCACACTGACAGAACCACAGGCACATAGACATAGGCAACAGAGCATGCACAATGTCGGCACTAGTACAGTGTATATCCACCTTTCGCAGCAATGCAGGCTGCTATTCTCCCATGGAGACGATCGTAGAGATGCTGGATGTAGTCCTGTGGAACGGCTTGCCATGCCATTTCCACCTGGCGCCTCAGTTGGACCAGCGTTCGTGCTGGACGTGCAGACCGCGTGAGACGACGCTTCATCCAGTCCCAAACATGCTCAATGGGGGACAGATCGGGAGATCTTGCTGGCCAGGGTAGCTGACTTACACCTTCTAGAGCACGTTGGGTGGCACGGGATACATGCGGACGTGCATTGTCCTGTTGGAACAGCAAGTTCCCTTGCCGGTCTAGGAATGGTAGAACGATGGGTTCGATGACGGTTTGGATGTACCGTGCACTATTCAGTGTCCCCTCGACGATCACCAGTGGTGTACGGCCAGTGTAGGAGATCGCTCCCCACACCATGATGCCGGGTGTTGGCCCTGTGTGCCTCGGTCGTATGCAGTCCTGATTGTGGCGCTCACCTGCACGGCGCCAAACACTCATACGACCATCATTGGCACCAAGGCAGAAGCGACTCTCATCGCTGAAGACGACACGTCTCCATTCGTCCCTCCATTCACGCCTGTCGCGACACCACTGGAGGCGGGCTGCACGATGTTGGGGCGTGAGCGGAAGACGGCCTAACGGTGTGCGGGACCGTAGCCCAGCTTCATGGAGACGGTTGCGAATGGTCCTCGCCGATACCCCAGGAGCAACAGTGTCCCTAATTTGCTGGGAAGTGGCGGTGCGGTCCCCTACGGCACTGCGTGGGATCCTACGGTCTTGGCGTGCATCCGTTCGTCGCTGCGGTCCGGTCCCAGGTCGACGGGCACGTGCACCTTCCGCCGACCACTGACGACAACATCGATGTACTGTGGAGACCTCACGCCCCACGTGTTGCGCAATTCGGCGGTACGTCCACCCGGCCTCCCGCATGCCCACTATACGCCCTCACTCAAAGTCCGTCAACTGCACATACGGTTCACGTCCACGCTGTCGCGGCATGCTACCAGTGTTAAAGACTGCGATGGAGCTCCGTATGCCACGGCAAACTGGCTGACACTGACGGCGGCGGTGCACAAATGCTGCGCAGCTAGCGCCATTCGACGGCCAACACCGCGGTTCCTGGTGTGTCCGCTGTGCCGTGCGTGTGATCATTGCTTGTACAGCCCTCTCGCAGTGTCCGGAGCAAGTATGGTGGGTCTGACACACCGGTGTCAATGTGTTCTTTTTCCCATTTCCAGGAGTGTATTTAGCGACGAAGTGTCATTCACCAACAGCGGCCGGCCGCGGTGGTCTCACGGTTCTAGACGCGCAGTCCGGAACGCGCGACTGCTACGGTCGCAGGTTCGAATCCTGCCTCGGGCATGGATGTGTGTGATGTCCTTAGGTTAGTTAGGTTTAAGTAGTTCTAAGTTCTAGGGGACTGATGACCACAGCTGTTAAGCCCCATAGTGCTCAGAGCCATTTTGAACCAACAGCGGTAACGTAAACCGGGATAATATGCACTATTGGGCAACGGAAAATCCACGATGACTACGACAAGTGGAACATCAGCGACCTTGACGGGTTAATGTATGGTGCGGCATTATGAGAGTAATGATAATTGGCCTCCATTTTATCGATGGCAATCTAAATGGTGCAATGTATGCTGATTTCCTACGTAATGTTCTACCGATGTTACTACAAGATGTTTCACTGCATGAGAGATTCGCGATGTACTTCCAACATGATGGACGTCCGGTACATAATCGCGTGCTGTTGAAGCGGTATTGAATAGCATATTTCATGACAGGTGGTCGTCGAAGCACCATACCATTGCCCTCACGTTCACCGGATCTCACGTCCCCGGATTTCTTTCTGTGGATAAAGTTTAAGGATATTTGCTATCGTGATCCACCGACAACGCCTGACAACATGCGCTTGACAACAATTCACTCTTGAGAGGAATGTCGTTACACGTATTGCCAAATGCATTGAGGTTAATGGAGATAATTTTGAGCATTTATTGTATTAATGTGGTATTTACAGGTAATCACGCTGTAACAGCATGCGTTCCCAGAAATAATAAGTTCACAAAGGTACATGTATCGCATTGGAACAACCGAAATAAAATGTTCAAACGTACCTACGTTCTGTATTTTAATTTAAAAAAAACCTACCTCTTACCAACTGTTGGTCTAAAATTGTGAGCCATATGTTTGTGACTACTACAGCGCCATCTACCACAAAGCGAAAAAAGTGGTCCAACTAAAACATTCGTATTTCTTTACGTACTACACGAATACGTAATATAAATTGGGGTTCCCATTAAAAAAATAAAATAACGCAGTTGGTATCCGTTTGATCTATGGCAGCGCCATCTAGTGGGCCACCCATAGCCCCATCTGGTTTCCTCCTTCAAGCTAGACAAGTTTCGTTCTTTGTAGTTTCTTCGTTTGACGCTTATTTCGTGAGATATTTGACCCGGTCACGATCAATGGACCACCCTGTATAAGCGTAAAATAGACGAATGGGAAATCATGAGAAAGCCGCTAAGACCCGCGTACAGAGGCTCCAGACCGTACAACATGAGGCGCTGAGGAGGATATTCCACGTGCTGGTCAACCTCCCAGCACAATATTTATACGAAGCCGCCGAAAACCTGGAAGTCCTAGAAACATTTGAGAAGAAAGCTGTAAAATTCTAAAAGCAGACACGTGGATCAACAAACCTCCTGATCGAACGACTAGGAAGGCCGAAAGACAACGGAGACTACTATTAGTGGCCAGTGACCCTACTAAGTGGATAGTAGAGCCACACTTGAAGTAAATTACGAGATAATATACTGGCGGAAATCCTCATGCTCTGTGTTCAGTGGCACCAGGGCATGTTCATATTGAGGGATTGTAGGGTTAGGGATACCTTCGTAACTGTGTTCGGTGATCAGATGGCGCTCTCGAGGTCTGTCGGTACACCGTCTATTTTGACTCTGCTGGCACTAAAAGCGCTGAGTTTAGAGGTGAGCAGTATTCGAAACATTCATTATGGAGTACAGCCATGCCCCACCTAGTAGTATGTACTCTTGTCGACAGTTTGAGCCATTTGAGTGGGGTCAGATTGTGGGCCTGTGGAAAACTAGATGGATGGATCGACCGATTGCTGCGCATATTGCTGTATCGGTCATGTGGCGCTGATTTCAGCGGTGGTCTGTGTATCATTCTCACACCTGCAGACCAGGTTCCTGACGTTCGCGTAATACAGACGTAAATCGGCACTGTGCGAGCAGCGGTGGCCGACCGACCATCATTCAGGGACTAATTCCAGGCCCGTTTTGCACCGGCTGTGTCATCAGGAACCATCGGGAACCATCTGCTTGTAGCGGGATTAAGGCCACATGTGCCTCGAGTCTGAGCACCACAGACACCACGACACCGCCAAGCATGGCTGCTCCGGTGTCGCGAAGGGGTCTTGTGGAGACTGGAATGGCACTCTCTTGTCTGCAGTGGTGAGAGTAGGTTCTGTCTGTATGCGACAGATGGACGTACACGTGAAGGGCGTAGATCTGGTGAGCTGTCTATTGCAGACTGCATTCACCCACGACATACTGGTCCCACCCCAGGCTTCATCTTTGGCGGGACCAGCCCCCTCCTTTGGCGGGACCAGCCCCCATTCTACCCCCATACCCTCAAATCATACCTGCCCACGTTACGCTAAATTCTTCTGCCTGACTCATGCAGTACTGTCACCTCCAAAGTGAATTGCAGTGACGCAGTCACTGCCCTGTGGATAAATTTACTGCCTTACCAACACAGTTAGACCGCAATAGACCGGTGCTATGGGTGGTGGTGGTGGGAGCGGGGGGGGGGGGGAGGAGGTCGCCATCAATTGCAGCTCATGGTCACATCCGGTGTGTCTAGAGGGTAAATTAGCTAGTGATCGCCACATTGCATATGCTGTAATCCCCGTAATGTGGCCATTCCACCGACAGGTATGTGATGTCGTTTTTCAGCAGGACAATGCTGGTTCACATACGGATATGTGACGCAACGTGCTCTTGGTGATGTTCAACAGCTCTTCTGGCCAGCAAGCTTACCAGATCGCCCACCAATGCATGGGACGTGTTGAGGCGGGAAGTTCCTCGTTCTCCAGTCCCTGCCAGAACCATTGCCGAATAAAAGGCGCAAGGTGCTTTGGACAGTCCATCGTAGGATCCCATTCGGCTCCTTTATGATCCTTGGGATGCCAGAATACGCTCATGTGTTGCTGATAGTTTGCTCTGAATCCGTTATAATACACGCTTACAATGTTATCATATACGCTACTAGCTGTCACCTCACTTTCGAATAAAACTACATTGTCCTTTTGTCCGACAGTGCAGTTCGTGCTAACCAGAGTCCATCTTCCAAAGAGATGTTCCCTAAACTTGTATCCAACTGACACTACAATAAAAACCGTAAATGTAGACAGTGCACATTACACGTTTTAAAGAAAGGGACTATGTGTGTGGGGTATAACACGGGCCGCAAGTGGGGAAATCCGCCGACTTCTATAGTCCTGCGCATTTGAAACGATGAAGGTGGTCTTCTGATCGCATGCCACTGGTGTGAACCGAAACGGAAAATGGTTAAGGATGATCGAACCACCAGGAGGTGACACGGTGTTGGACGTCTACCCCTCATCGCAAAAACATGGTTAGCAGCTTGGCTATTGTGTGAAACAGGATATCTTCGATCTGGGGCAGATCTAACAACGAAGAACAATGCCGGTGCAGGAGGAAACGTTTAAGGGTACATCGTTGAGCACACATTATTGAATATGTGGCTCGTCAGAGGACGGCGCTTATGTGTTACCATGTTGAGTTAATGATTACGATTGTAGTGGGCATGGGATCAGCAAGACTATACAGTGGATATGAGTCACGTTTCTTGGTACACCATATCGATGACGCTATCCCGATACGCCTTCACCCACGCATCACGATAAGGACACAGGCCAGTGGCGGTATATACACTGGGCTTGCATGAGACCTGTGGTGATAACCGAAAGCCACTTGACAGCTGTGGACTATATTAACATTATCCGAGGCCACTTGTATCCCTTCACGGTGATTGCGTCTGCCAGCAATATAATTGTCCCTTGCACAGGCCCAGAAGCGTTCTACAATGTTTTGAGAAGCACAATAGTGAATTCACGTTTATGTCTTGAAAACCATTTTCGACAGATTTGAGACTGACGGAATACATGTGAGACGCTGTCGTGCGGCAGCTCCGCCCGCACTATCCACCGGCCCCTGATTTATGAGAATCGAGTGATCTGCGTGAATATATCTGGTGACACGTCTGGTCGGAAAGCTACGAAAGACGTGTCAAATCCATGCCTCGTGGAATTGTGTACCAAAATAGACTAACGTGGTATTAAGTAGGTGGCCATAATTATATGGCTTATCAGTGTAATTCACTAGTGAATCTTGTATACAGCGACGTGATAGGGATCTCATGCTCCTTGGGCCTCTGTTAAGCTATATAAGCCTATATAAGCTACTTTTCACCAACACTAGAGATCGCCACCGACATGCTGCCCAAGTCGGACTCCGTTAGTTCAAATGGTGGAGAAATCTGCTTCACCAGATAGTGACTGACGAAGGGGCAAGTAGTCTCATTCTAAAATCCGTAAATGCGGTCTGTGTAAGAATGCTCTCTCTGAAATTTCTAACCTCTCAATTATGTTAGAAGTGAGTACGTATAGTGATCGATGTAATATCTTACATGAGAAGTCATGAACACAAGTGGAAGTAAATTCGACCGTGTCCCAGGGAGCAGTAGTTTGATATGTTGAATATGAATGACCTGACATATAATATTAACAGTAGCCTCAGTCTTTTTGCAGATGATAAAGTTACCTGTAAGGAAAACATTTGTCACGTATCCAGCAGATCGTGAAAAGACTTAGCAGTAGTCAGAAATTGGGAGCTTGCTTGGAGTGTTTAGAATTTCAAAACTGGGCGTTTCACAAAGTGCAGAAAAGTTGTAGTATCGAAGTAGTATCTTTCGATTACAGTGCCAGTTGGTCACAGCTGTGATCAGTCAGCTCATACAGATGCGTGGATGTAATAATTTCTGAGTGCATGAAATGGAATGATCATACAGTGTAATGTAACGGACTACTGAAACTACCGATACCACCGGCTGGCGAGGTGTGCAGTGCCGTGAATCAACTTGAACGAGGAAGTGAACTTTAACTACGTAAACATAAACATATTATTATTTTGTTACAAAACTGTTAATATGAGGACAATCATGACGTATATTGCCACAGAACTATATTATATACACTTTTCATTTTTCATACTATGTTTTTCATATATGTATACGTGCGATGTGTAAAATATCGATATAAAACCAAGGTTGGCACTACTGCACAGTTTGTAAGCTCTGTGAACAGGAGCCGGAGGTTGGGGGGGGGGGGGGGGGTGTAGAGACAATGGGCAGTTGGTGCTGAGACATCTTGTAATACGCATGCTTTGAGAAGGTCAAGGATAGAGGGAACGAAATGATGTATTGGAAAAGCTGTTACGTTGAAAATTAATGATTATCGTCACGATGAGCATTTATAAAATAAAAGTGGGAAGTTTAAATATGTGTCAGTTCTTACGCAGCCCTGGACCTCAAATTGATTTAACAAACAGCGGATGGCGAGATTCATCACTGGACCACGAGCGTGCAACAATGACCAATAAAAGTAAGAAAGTTATAGTACTCTAAATTCAAATTGTGATGATACCTTTCTTTCTCCATGTCTTCAACCCTGCTTTTACTCTGTTGTTAGAGGGTACAGCGTGACGGGGACGTGTGGTAGACTAGGCACACCAGGGAGACCACACAGGTTTAAAATGATAATTTGTGGCTTAGTATACTACTACTGATAATAATTAATATTGGTCCCCCGGAGAAAGAGGTGCATTACAACAGACACATTGGTAGGGTGCTGAGTAAATTCAGCCTATAAACACATGCGTAAGAGCGTTACGGAGAAGCTGAAAAATGTGAATTGACAGTTGCTCGAAGACAGACGTCAAGTAGTCGTCGAAATACTGTGTACAAAGTTTGGAAAACCAGCACTTAGTGAGAAGCCTCTAAACATACCAGAGCCAGGTACGTATCGATCCCGTAGGGACTAAGACGAGATTAGATTATCTAAGGCACGCACGTAATCATTTAACCAATCATACTTCCTGCTCAACATAAGCAAAGGGAATGGAAAGAAACCTCAGTGTGTGATACTATGAGAACTATCCTTGTCGTGGCGCTTCGCGGTGGCTTGCAAAGTGTGGGTGTTGTAAATAAACAGAATGGAGACGTTATAAGTGGCTACCATCTCAGTGATATTCAATCAGGCAATCGGTTTCACTGTCTTCAGGTGACTCAAGAGTTCACACGAAAACTGATTTACTGCCTTTTCACGGTGTTGCAGCCGCAAAACAATCGTAACCAACAATGCGGTTGCAAAGTGCACGAAGCCTACACCACGTGCGCTGGACAGAACGCTGCGATCTGATACACTGCGATTACTGCCGGTTATTCTATCAAGCTTAAACGTCAGAGGAAAAGTATTCGCTAAATTCTAGTAGTGCTTTGATCTCACACTCCCCAAGCAGAGCGCTGTTTTACAGGAAAGGAACGCCGTGTCTGGCAAAAAAAAAGGACCAATGCGACACTGTTTTTTACGGCCACATGCTGTAAAGTGCTGTCAATAAGCATTTTGTGATGTCGGCTGTGAGGGTTACGATATCGACTAGCCGTAAAAGCGGCTCCGATACTTCGATATCGGGAACTTGCGCTAGCTGAACGACATCGGCTTTGTTGCGAGTTATACGACCGCTCTTTGCCCCGTTGCTCGGGGCGTTGCAGAACGCAGCCGGTGCGCATACTGGCTGACGCTTTCTTTCGGAGGACCAACCTGTTGCGACTGCACACGGCACCCGCTGCCGCGGAGGAACCATAAAAGAATTTATGCGCCGTCCGCACTAAAAGTTGGCGCGCAGGCAGTGTTCCGGAGTTCTCGCCTTTGTGCTGCTAAATAACGCGACAGGTTCTCCGCGCCATAAGGTTTGACAAATTGCGACAGTAGGAGTCAAGGGGTACTTTCGTCTGCCGACTCGGAATCGCTGACATAGTTAAGACTTCAGTCCAGACAAGAACAGAGTAGAAGCTACTGAAATTCTGGTGCTAAACATAAATGTTGAAGATGAGGCGCATAGGTCAAATAACTACAGTGATGGAGCGAAGTGCGATGGGAAAAATTTTTGAGGGAGACCAGAGTAGGCAGGTTAAAATGGATCTAGATTGGGGTAGTTACTCGGAAATGGAAAGGCTTCCCCTCTCTCACTATCTGTCTCCTCTTTCCCCTTCTCTCTGCTCTCCTGTGCCCATATGAATGTACACTCCTTGGAATGCATTGCAATAATGATGTCACGTGGACATAGAGGAGGAGGAGGAAGTGGAGACAGAGAAAGGGGGAAGAAGAGGACACACAGAAAGAGAAGGTGACAAATAGAGAGTGGGGAAGAAATGGACAGGGAAAGATGATGGAAGAGATGGATGGAGAGAGGTGGAGGAGGAGATAGATGCCAAGTTTGCAGGGTGGCCTAGATGTCAGGCTCTGGCCAACCTCATAATCCTCAATCCCACCCATAGGGGATCCAGACAGTTAATACACCCACAGTACTTCTGTGCAGACAATAAGTAGCATGCGTACAAAATTTAGTTAAAATGGATACAGTGGTCTGGGAGGAAATGCGAAAGTTACGTATATACACACTCACATAATCCATTTATATATACTGCTTGAAAAAGAAGAGGAGGCTGTGGAAATTAAACGAAACCATATGTTACGCCAGTCATTACAATTTAAAGTCAAATTTAAAGAGAACTTGGCAGTTTTCAGCCCAGTTATCAGTATGATGTGGCGCCCACTCTGGTATGGGTGCCTGCACTGGGAAGGATGGTACAAAACTATTAAATCCTCTCAGGAGCCTAGCTGGTCCACAATTATTTTAACTAGTCCTTGACATCTGGGTAATAGTATTGGGATGAAGTTGACATCCGAGCTGGTCCTGCAGATGTCCTACTGGAGACATAGCTGGGGAAGAAATAGTTCCAAATATATATATATATATATATATATATATATATATATATATATATATATATATATATATAAACGCTCTAAGACTTTTAAACAACACATCACAAAGAAATCATCTGAATGGGATGGAAAGCAGTAGATGAGATGTACGTGTACACACAAACAAGTTATTAGTATTTCATATCTATATATACACAAACACACGTATATATATATATATATATATATATATATATATATATATATATATATATATATATATATACTCTAAGACGAAAATGACACACCAAAAATGGATCATCTGAATGGGATGCCAAAATGATTGTTCTCATTCTTTACTTCATCTCTCTACATTTTATAATTCACTAAAATTAATATTTATGTCAAATTCTGAATTGATTCGTCAATAAATTTAATCTAATTCTGAAATGGTTAGTTTAAGTTGTGAAATTAGAACCCACTGTCCGAGATCTGAACACTGACAGGCTGGTCAGAAAAAGATTTAGTCTAAAAAATGTTTCGTTCAGATAGCATATTGCATCATCAATAAATTCCATTGCTTTTGTTATCTTTTATGCTTTGCACTTTTAATTAATCTGAGCGCCATAAGATAGAAAGCTTTTAAGTGCATCATCCTTCCACACACGTTAGTTCAAGAGTTTCAGAGTGATACACATTATCAGTACCCTCCTCCATTGTGAGAAAATAACAAAATCATGAAAGAGTGTGTTTATGAACACAATCATAATTTCAGTGCAATATTAGAAAACAGCAAACTATTATAAGTCCATGCTTATTTCAATAAACAAGAGTTTATGATCAACTTTCCCTCTCCCACTGCTCAGCCTGCAACGATGTATGTAGTACAAGCTAACAGATATAGATTCACAAGCAGAAGAACGTGTAGAAGGTGGGCTCTTCTGTGTATCTACTTGTTTCACAGCATTTCCCTTCATCCATCCCACAACAACGAATCCACATTTTGGAATCTGAAGTGTACATCATCCACACACAAAAGAGCAAATCCATTAGAGAATGAAGACATTTAGAAGTCTACCTCATGTTGATGCAATCCCACACTGACGTGCTCAGTTGACAAAAAAATCTGTCCTAAGAAAAATATTATACTCACATTATCTAGACTTGAGGGCAGCTGGATGCTGAAGGAACAAGAGAGAAAACCTAGGAAGCCTTAGCATTTGACAGTATATATATCTCTGTGAAAATCTTCTTAACTCTACAGTAATAGCGCAGGTGTTTATTTTCATGCCAGCTGCAGGTTACATCTACATCTCATCTACATCTACATCTACTCCGCAATCCACCATACGGTGCGTGGCGGAGGGTGCCTCGTACCACAACTAGCATCTTCTCTCCCTGTTCCACTCCCAAACCTGATAGGGATCCCAAACGCTCGAGTAGTACTCAAGAATAGTCTTCCCAAAATTCTACCAATGAACCGAAGACGACTATCCGCCTTCCCCACAACTGCCATTACGTGCTTGTCCCACTTCATATCGCTCTGCGATGTTACGTTCAAACATTTAATCGACGTGACTGTGTCAAGCGCTACACTAGTAATGGAGTATTCAAACATTACGGGATTCTTTTTCCTGTTCATCTGCATCTGCATTTAGCTGCCACTCTTTACACCAATC